>NW_027526362.1:2759480-2893349 GCF_048455015.1 Haemaphysalis longicornis
AAACTCCAACCATCATCATCATCATTAAAGGCCATGAATATACTCAAGGTTCTCTCCCACTCTTCATATGGGACTGACAAACAACTTCTTTTACGTGTTTTTACCAGCCTGATAGGTTCACGGTTAGACTATGGAAGCGTTGTTTATGGGTCAGCAAGTAAGACATCCCTCAAAATGCTGGACCCAGTGCTTCATCTGGGGCTGCGGTTGGCATGTGGCGCCTTCCGGACTAGCCCGGTCGAAAGCCTCTATGTGGAGTGTAGTAAGTAGAACCTACAACGTCAGCGAGCATACACAGATCTCCCTTTTGCTTTTAAAATTTCATCTATGCCACACCATCCTTTTAAATCGGCTTTTTATGATACGTCTATGACTGCACTACTCCTAAACCGACCATCGTTCTCTGCGCCCTTCTCTTACAGAGTTAGAGAGGAAGCGTCAGAGCTTTCTGTCTCCTTTTTAGACACCATACAAAGTTCTCAAACAGATTTTATAGCACCATGGCATCTCCGCCCTGTATCATGCGACACATCCTTCACACATGTAGATAAAAACCGAGCTCCCACATGTGCAATTCTGCAGCACTTCTTGTATTTGCAGCAGAAGTATCAATTTTCTGAATTTTATATGGACGCCTCTAAAACTGCCACCTCTGTGTCCTGCGCGGCGCATGGGCCCGGCCTTAATGTCACTAAAACTCTTAACAGTAATACGAGTATCTTAACGGCAGAGGCTTATGGTGTACTTCTTGTTGTTAATCATATCCTTCAAAGTCGCATCATACAATCCATTATATATACAGACTCCCTCAGTGTCGTGCGGGCGTTGTCGTCAACAAAGTCTTCAAAAAATCACGTTGTAAATCTAATAGTCAAGGGTATTATGTCTGTGTATGTCCACAAATTTGAACTAGTCCTTTGCTGGGTCCCTGGCCACTGTGGTATAGCCGGGAACGAAGCAGCAGATCGAATGGCCGCTGCTGCTACACTCTCGAATACAGTAGACATAACCACATTACCCTACACCGACGTGAAACCACACATCAGACAACAACTTCGCATAACATGGCAAACACACTGGAGCGAACAAACCGACAACAAGTTACACGTAACAAGTTACACTAGGGACCATACACCACCGACACACGCAATAGATACACTGAAGTCGCCTTGGCTAGATTACGGATAGGGCACACTCACGCAACGCACTCGCACCTGCTCACTGGATCTCCAAGACCTCTGTGCAGCAGGTGCGGAGAGGCCCTATCCGTGATCCACATCCTCATAGAATGTAAGGCACTCGACGCAAACACTTCCCTCAACTACACACACGACATATTCCACCACACCCATCATACTTCTTAGGAGATGATGCCATGTTTTCTGTTCAGCGCACGTTTAAGTTCCTATCAGAAGTTCCCCGCACGGGGCACCTTGAGCAATCTTGGTGACGGTACTGGCGATACCGCGGACCCCGAGCCCCCAAACATACGCTGGATCCAACCGTGGCAATGTGTTTATAGGTGGAGGGTTAGAAACCATGAACGGTGGCCGTCGGAGCCCAGGTCAAGCTCCGGCGGATGGGCTCCCTGTCTGTTTACCAGGCAGGGAGCTCCGGGACCTCCTCAGCTATCAGGGTAAGGTTGTGGAAGAAAGTACCCCCGCCTCCCTGCTTCTATAGTATGATATATGGCATTTTCTAAACCCCCCCCCAGACGTGATCGGCCCCCGAAAAGGGGCCGCACCGAAGTTTCATTCCCACCTCTGTCAACAACTGTCCTTTCAACAAACATGAATAACTATTCTCTTTTTCTTGTGATCGAGTCAGCTGACCCAACGAGACCCGTCGCTTCACTGTCGGTATTCCTTGTCTCGAAATTTTTGCAAAGCACATTAGGTGAAAAGTATGAAGCCAAAAAGCTCAGGACAGGAGAAATCCTTGTCGAAATCAACAATGAAAAACAATCCCGCACACTTCTTGCCCAAACTCGCATCCATGATCTTGACATCAAGATCACGCCCCACCGGAGCCTGAACAGCTCCCAGGGTGTGATTTCAGAGTCGGATCTGCTTACAGAAACAGATTCCGACCTTCTTGAAGGTTTAAAGGACCAGGGCGTCACAGCTGTGCGACGCATCACGATGCGAAGGGATGATAAGATAATCCCAACCAAACACATTATCCTGACCTTCGACCGTTCGACACTTCCGCAATATATAAATGCAGGCTACATCCGATGCTCTATTCGACCGTACATACCGAACCCGCGCCGCTGCTTTAAGTGCCAGCGGTTCGGGCACAGCACAACCTCTTGCCGCGGCAAAACAACCTGTGCGAAATGTACAGCGCAGGACCACCCCACTGACAATTGCAATTCTGACAACCTCACATGTGCAAACTGCAGGGGCCCTCATGCGGCCTACTCCAGGAAGTGCGAGAAATTCCAAGTGGAAAAGAAAATAATCCATCTAAAAGTGACAGAAAACATCACCTTCCCCCCCGCACGGGGCACCTTGAGCAATCTTGGTGACGGTACTGGCGATACCGCGGACCCCGAGCCCCCAAACATAAGCTGGATCCAACCGTGGTGATGTGTTTTTAAGGTGAAGGGTAGAAACCTCTAACGGTGGCCGTCGGAGCCCAGGTCAAGCTCCGGCGGATGGGCTCCCTGTCTGTTTACCAGGCAGGGAGCTCCGGGACCTCCTCAGCTATCAGGGTAAGGTTGTGGAAGAAAGTACCCCCGTCTCCCTGCTTTTATACTATGCTTTATGGTATTGTCTAAAACCCCCCCCAACCGTGATCGGTCCCTGAAAAGGGGCCGCACCGAAGTATCCTTTCCTCCGTTGCCGTCGTTAACCTTTCCTGAACCGGACCATTTTTCTCGATTTCTTGTGATGGAATCCCTCAATCCAACCCACCCTCTTGCATCTCAGTCAGTCTTCTTGATCGCCAAGTATCTTGAAGCCATAGTAGGAAAGTCGTATAAATGCAAAAAACAAAGGTCTGGTGAACTCTTAATTGAAATAAATGACAAGCAGCAGTCTGCAAAGCTTCTAGCTCAGACTAGACTGGCTGATCTTGACATCCGGGTCACACCCCATCGGAGCCTCAACAGCTCGCAGGGTGTGATATCCGAGACAGACCTCCTGAACGAAACCGATGCGGATCTCCTTGCCGGCTTGAAGGATCAGGGCGTCACTGCCGTGAGACGCATCACCATCCGCAGAGACGACAAGGAGATTCCCACCAAACACATTATCTTGACTTTCGACCGCGCAATTCTTCCACAATACATAAATGCAGGTTTTATCCGTTGCTCCATCCGTCCGTACATCCCGAACCCGCGGCGCTGTTTTAAGTGCCAGCGGTTCGGGCATGGTACGAACTCTTGCCGTGGCCGAACGACGTGTGCAAAGTGCGCGGCGCACGATCATCCGAGCGAGAACTGCTCAGCCGAAACTCTCACTTGTGTAAACTGCGGGGGGCCGCATGCGGCATACTCCCGCAAGTGCGAAAAATTTCAACTAGAAAAGAAAATCATCAACATCAAAGTCACTGAAAACATCACCTTCCCAGAGGCGCGAAAGAGGTTCGCCTCTTTCCCCCTGGGGAGGTACGCCGACGCGGCTCGCCGGGGGGCGGAGCGGCGTCTGGTGTCCACAGGGACGCAGTTCAGCGAGTCTCACCTTGTCCCTCCTCTGCCCCCCCCTGGGGTGCCTCAGGCATCCCAATCCGTTGCCACGCCGCTTGCTGAGGCAGCAGCGGTTGTGGTGACAACCTCTTCTGTGGGGACCGGTGCCGCTCCCGCCTCTGCCTCCCCGTCCTCCAGTGCGTTGGAGGTTGCCGACCGGATGGACACCGGGGGCCCCGCATCGGCTCCCGCCGCCACCGCCCCTCCCGTGCCACCTCTGGTGCAACGGACGCCCTCGGCGGTGGCAGCTCAAACGAAGGGCTCCCGAAAGGGGGCCAAGTCCGGGGGGCCTGGTCCGCCGGGCACCCTTCTGGCATCCGACGAGGAGATGGATGTCACGCCGTTTCTGCCTGCTACGCAGCGCAAGGAGCGGCCTCCGATGTCCAAGCCTACAGAAAAGCCTAAAAATCCTAGAATAACAGCCCCGAAAGACGACACATGAACAAACACACACACTCCAGTTATTCTTAAACTTAAATAATGGGAACAGAAAACATCATCCAATGGAACTGCAGAGGCCTCCTTAAAAATCTTGACGATGTATATGAGATTCTGCATGCCAGTCAGCCAAGTATCATGTGTCTCCAGGAAACCCACCTCAATTCTAAACAAACAAATTTCTTAAATAGGTACATGGTATTCAGAAAGGATAGGGTTGGCTGCACACACTCTTCAGGAGGTGTGGCAATTGTCGCCCGGAAATCATTAGCCTGCCATCCTGTCACTTTAAACACTATCCTCGAGGCTGTAGCAATCCGTACAATAATATGTAATAGGTTGGTAACGGTATGCTCCATTTACATTCCTCCTGATTTTGCACTTCTGAGCTCTGATTTCGAGGCGCTGGTCGACCAGCTGCCCGAACCATATATTCTAACAGGTGACCTGAATGCGCACAACTCTCTTTGGGGCTCCACCAGAACGGATGCCCGAGGTCGCCTGATAGAGAAATTCCTTACATCTTCAGGAGCATGCCTTTTCAACAAAAAACAGCCTACATACCATAACTTAGGACACAATACATACTCACATCTTGACTTGGCCATTGGTTCCGCAATTCTCTTTCCATGTCTGGAGTGGGGCGTGGGCACGGACCCATATGGTAGTGACCACTTCCCCACTTCCCTAACTTACATAGGTAAAGGCCCATGCAGTCCATCTTCCCATAACAGGTTTAATGAATCAAAAGCAAACTGGAGTACATTCACAGAAACATCTAAACTACACCACACAACCATAAAAGACCTACACGTGGAGGAAGCAGCCCAACTCGTCACGGCGCACATACTCGACGCCGCCGAAAAGTCCATGCCCCAGGCCTCCAGTGCGTCCCGCAACCCAAGGAGGCCCTGGTGGAACGAGGACTGTAGGCGGGCGCGAGAGGCCCAGAACAAGGCGTGGGGTGTCCTTCGCCGGTACCCCACGCCAGATAATCTCATTTCCTTTAAACGCGCAAAGGCTCTTGGGAAGCGTGTGCGTCGTGAGGCAAAAAGGGAGAGTTGGCGCACCTTCCTCACTTCCATCAATTCGTACACAGACACACACAAAGTCTGGACACGAATACGTAACCTTAAAGGAGGACAGACACACAGCCTGCCCCTGGTCAGTACAACAGGGGACACACTAGAAGACCAGGCTAACACACTTGCACAACACTTTCAACACGTTTCCAGCTCTGCACACTACACAAACACTTTCCTAAAACATAAAAATACTTGTGAAAAGAAGTCCCTACATGACACTAACAGGTCAAAATCTGGTTACAATTCTGAATTTACACTCTATGAGTTGAGGGTTGCCCTGAGCACATGTAAACCTTCAGCTCCAGGGGCAGATAAGATTACATACACCATGATACAACACCTACACCCAGACACTCTTGAAACACTCCTACACCTATACAATAAAATATGGCTTTCGGGGCAGATTCCACACTCTTGGAGGGAGGCCATAGTAGTGGCGTTCCTGAAGGAAGGGAAGGACCCTTCCTCTCCCGCCAGTTATCGTCCCATCGCCCTGACAAGCTGCCTGTGCAAGCTGCTCGAGAAGATGATAAATCGCAGGCTCGTGTACTTCCTTGAGTACAACGGTCTTCTCGAGAGCTGCCAGGCAGGCTTTAGGGTGGGGCGATCCACCAACGATCATCTTGTTGCGTTGGAATCCTTCATAAAAGATGCATTTGCTCATAAGCAGTTCTGCCTTACGGTATTCTTTGATCTTGAAAAGGCTTACGACACAGCCTGGCGATACGGCATCCTTAGTGACCTGAAGTCCTTTGGTGTGTCAGGTAACATGTTAAATACCATTTCTAGCTACATGTCCACGAGGACATTTCGTGTTAAGGTTGGGTCATCCCTGTCCGGGATACATGTGCAGGAAAATGGTGTGCCGCAGGGTGGAGTTTTAAGTTGCACATTGTTTATAGTTAAGATGAACTCCCTCCGAAAAGCACTGCCACCAACCATTTCCTGTTCCATCTATGTAGACGATGTTCAAATATCTTTTAAATCCTGTAACCTGTCAATTTGCGAACGTCAAGTACAGCTCGGTGTTAAGAAGCTTGCTGGATGGGCGGACCTTAACGGTTTTAAACTGAACCCGGTCAAAAGTACTTGTGTTCTGTTCTCCCGCAAGCGCGGGCTTAGTGCGGACCCTGAGATTGCTCTTGGCCGTGCATCTATTCCTGTTAAAAGGGAGCACAAGTTTTTAGGTGTCATATTTGATAACAAGCTCACGTTCATACCTCACGTCAAAGCACTGAAACATAAATGCCTAAAAACACTAAACATTCTCAAGGTGCTCTCCCACCAATCCTATGGTGCAGACAAGGAGCTACTTCTCCGGGTCTTTACCGCCTTAGTCGGGTCCCGGTTAGACTACGGCAGCGTCGTGTATGGGTCGGCATCAAAAACCGCACTAAAAATGCTTGACCCAGTACTCCACTTGGGCCTCCGCCTTGCGTCGGGTGCGTTCCGCACTAGCCCGGCAAAGAGTCTATACGTTGAATGTAACAAATGGTGCCTTGAGGACCAACGAACGTACATGGACTTGCTCTACGCTTTCAAAATTTCATCGATGAATAACCATCCTTTTAAACCTGTTTTTAATGATGCATCCACATCACTAGTGTTTGTAAATCGGCCGTCCGTTCCTTTGCCATTCTCACTTAGAGTGAGACAGGAAGCCTCGGATTTCAACATCTCCTTTTCAGACATTTACACATCTTCCTTTACTGATGTTTTACCACCCTGGCAGCTTCAACCTGTGTGTTGTGACTTGTCTTTCATGAATATTGATAAAACCAGGGTACCACAAACTGCAATTTTGGAGCACTTCTTCTCCCTGCAGTACAAGTATCAATGTGCAGAGTTTTATAGTGACGCATCAAAAACTGCAACCATAGTGTCTTGCGCTGCTCATGGACCAAACTTAGATGCATGCAGAACCATGAGCACATACACCACAATTTACTCAGCTGAAGCATATGGCATCTTACTAATTGCACAACACATTCTTGAACACAAAATCTCGAAGTCCATCATATATACAGATTCCTTGAGCGTTGTGCGCGCATTGGCATCATACAAGCCATGCAAAAACAGAATTGTCCATATGGTTTTCAACACTATCATGTCTATATATGCCGAAAAACTTGTTCTGGTGTTGTGCTGGGTTCCAGGCCATGCTGGAATTGCTGGCAATGAGGTTGCGGATCAGAAGGCCGCAGTTGCACTCAGGGACACAGTAGATATAACCATACTACCACAGAGTGACCTTAAGCCACAAATTCGACAATACCTTCGTAGGAAATGGCAAACACACTGGGATGAACAGACAGACAACAAACTACATGTAATAAAGCCACACTTGGGACGGTACACATCTGACTCACATAACAGACACACGGAAGTCGCCTTGGGTAGGCTGCGGATAGGGCACACCCATGCGACGCACTCGTATCTGCTGACGGGATCTTCTAGACCCCAGTGCGGGAGATGCGGAGAGGCCCTATCCGTGGTGCACATACTAATCACATGCAAGGCACTTCACACAACACGACACAAACACTTCAGAGAACTCTACAGACAACATATCCCACTCCATCCATCGCTGTTTCTAGGTGACGAAGCCATTGTTTCCGTGAAACGTGTGTTTGAGTATTTGTCAGAAGTCAAGTTTTTAAACCTCATTTCCTATCACGCATCATGAAATCTGGCCCTATACACCAGCCATACTCATTGTCGTTTTGTGATTTTACTTTCGTTTTTGCTGATTTTACTTAGTGTTTAAGGTATCACATCTCATATACGACTATTGTTTTGGCGCTCTTTGCCCCAGTTGGCCTTGCGCCATAAACATCAAACCATCATCATCATCATCACAGGGACCCAGTTCAGCGAGTCTGACCTGGTCCCTCGCCCGCCCCCCCCTGGGTTGCCTCTGGCAGCCCAACCCGCCACCACGCCGCTTGCTGAGGCAGCAGCGGTTGTGGTGGCAACCTCTTCCGTCGGGACCGGTGCCGCTCCCGCCTCTGTCTCCCCGCCCTCCAGTGCGTTGGAGGGTACAGAGGTGATGGACACCACGGGCCCCGCACCGGTTCCCACCGCCACCGCACCGCCTGTGCCACCTCTGGCGCCCCGGACGCCCTCGGCGGTGGCGGCTCAAACGAAGGGCTCCCGAGGGGGGGCCAAGTCCAGGGGGCCCGGTCCGTCGGGCACCCCTCGGACATCCGACGACGAGATGGATGTCGGGCCGTTCCTGCCTGCAACGCAGCGCAAGGAACGGGTCCCGACGCCAAAGCCTCCCGACAAGCCAAAAAAGGCGAGAGTCACAGCCCCGAAAGATGACACATAAACAAACACACACACTCCAGTAGCTCTCACACTAAATAATGGGAAGAGAAAACATAATTCAATGGAACTGTAGAGGCCTTCTTAAAAATCTTGACGATGTATACGAAATACTGCATGCTAATCAGCCAAGTGTGATGTGTCTTCAGGAGACGCATTTGAATTCCAAGCACACAAATTTCTTAAATATGTACATGGTCTTCAGAAAGGACAGGGATGGCTGCACACACTCTTCGGGCGGTGTAGCCATAATAGCCCGGAAATCCCTAGCATGCCACCCTGTCGCTCTCAACACCGTCCTTGAGGCTGTAGCAATACGCACAATAATTTTTAATAGGTTGATAACGGTATGCTCCATATACATTCCTCCTGATGTCACACTTTTGAGCTCTGACTTCGAGGCGCTGGTCGACCAGCTACCCGAACCGTACATCCTAACAGGCGACCTTAATGCACACAACTCTCTTTGGGGCTCCTCCAGAACGGATGCCCGAGGTCGCCTGTTGGAGAAGTTTCTTACATCCTCTGGAGCATGCCTTTTCAACAAAAAACAGCCTACATATCATAACTTAGGACACAATACATACTCTCATCTTGACTTGGCTATTGGTTCCGCAGTTCTCTTTCCATGTCTTGAGTGGGGTGTGGGCACGGACCCATATGGTAGTGACCATTTCCCCACTTCATTAACGTATATAGGTATAGGCCCGAGCAGTCCATCTTCCCATAACAGGTTTAATGAATCCAAAGCAAACTGGAGTACATTCACAGAAACATCTAAACTACACCACACAACCATAAAACACCTACACGTGGAGGAAGCCGCCCAACTCGTCACGGCGCACATCCTCGACGCCGCCGAAAAGTCCATTCCCCAGGCCTCCAGTGGGTCCCGCAGCCCAAGGAGGCCCTGGTGGAACGAGGACTGCAGGCGGGCGCGAGAGGCCCAGAACAAGGCGTGGGGTGTCCTTCGCCGGTACCCCACGTCAGAAAACATGATTTCTTTTAAACGGGCACAGGCTTTCGGGAAGCGTGCGCGCCGTGAGGCAAAACGAGTGAGTTGGCGCACCTTCCTTACATCCATTAACTCGTACACAGACACACGTAAAGTATGGACAAGGATACGTAAACTGAAAGGACAAAATACACATAGCCTGCCCCTGGTCAGCACAACAGGGGACACACTAGAAGACCAGGCTAATGCACTTGCACAACACTTCGAACACGTCTCCAGTTCATCACACTACACAGACACTTTTATGAAACACAAAACATCTGCCGAAAAGAACTCTCTACGTGACAAGAACAGATCAACTACGTCTTACAACTCTGAGTTCTCACTTTTTGAGCTGAGGGCCGCTCTCAACACTTGTAAGCCTTCAGCTCCAGGCGCAGACATCACATACGCTATGATACAACACTTACACCGAGACACTTTAGAAACACTTTTACACCTATACAATAGAATATGGATATCGGGGCGGTTACCTAGGTCTTGGAGGGAGGCCATAGTAGTGGCCTTCCTCAAGGAGGGGAAGGATCCCACCTTCCCTGCAAGTTATCGTCCCATAGCCCTGACAAGCTGCCTCTTCAAGCTTCTCGAGAAGATGATAAACAAGAGACTTGTATATTTCCTGGAATACAACGGTCTTCTCGAGAGCTGCCAGGCAGGCTTCCGGGCAGGGCGATCTACAAATGATCAACTCGTTGGCTTAGAACCATATATAAAGGATGCATTCGTTCATAAGCAGTACTGCATTACACTGTTCTTTGATCTTGAAAAAGCCTACGACACCGCTTGGCGCTACGGCATCCTCAGCGATCTGAAGTCGTTAGGTTTGTCGGGCAACATGCTAAACACACTTGGCAGTTACATGTCCAAGCGAACCTTTCGTGTGAGAGTTGGGTCTGCACTCTCTAGGGTTCATGTCCAAGAAAATGGCGTTCCTCAAGGTGGAGTTTTGAGCTGCACATTGTTTATAGTGAAGATGAACTCGCTTGGAAAGGCATTGCCACCAACAATATCCTGTTTTATGTATGTAGATGATGTTCAAATATCTTTTAAATCATGTAACATGTCTGTGAACGGCAAATTCAGCTTGGTGCCAATGAACTAGCTAGCTGGGCAGACCGAAAGGGGTTTAAACTTAATCCAGCTAAAAGCACCTGTGTTGTGTTTTCTAAATTGCGCGCGATCCGGCCCGATCCTGAGATCAAGCTGAACGGCCTATCAATTCCTGTTAAAAAGGAACACAAGTTTGTAGGAGTAGTGTTTGACGAAAAACTAACATTTATATCTTACATTAAACAACTTAAACATAAATGCCTAAAAACAATGAACATTTTAAAGGTCCTCTCACACCAAGCATACGGTGCAGACAAACAACTCCTGCTGCGTGTATTTACCAGCTTAATAGGTTCAAGATTGGACTACGGGAGTGTGGTGTATGGGTCAGCAACAAAAACCACATTGAAAATGCTGGACCCATTGCTGCACTTGGGGCTTCGGCTCGCGTCAGGTGCGTTTCGCACTAGCCCGGTCCAGAGCCTGTACGCTGAGTGTGATAAATGGTGCCTAGAACATCAGCGAATCTACATAGACCTATTATATGCTTTTAAAATTTCATCAATTAGTAACCATCCTTTTAAACCAGTATTTAACGATACTTCCTCATTGCAACTGTTTTCA
Organism: Haemaphysalis longicornis; assembly: GCF_048455015.1. Classification (NCBI taxonomy): domain Eukaryota; kingdom Metazoa; phylum Arthropoda; class Arachnida; order Ixodida; family Ixodidae; genus Haemaphysalis; species Haemaphysalis longicornis. The sequence goes on from NW_027526362.1 coordinate 2,770,711, forward strand.
AATCGTCCATCTGTTTCTGTACCTTTCTCACTTAGAGCGAGGAAGGCCCCGCATGGGGCACCTTGAGCAATCTTGGTGACGGTACTGGCGATACCGCGGACCCCGAGCCAACAAACATACGCTGGATCCAACCGTGGCAATGTGTTTATAGGTGGAGGGTTAGAAACCACGAACGGTGGCCGTCGGAGCCCAGGTCAAGCTACGGCGGATGGGCTCCCTGTCTGTTTACCAGGCAGGGAGCTCCGGGACCTCCTCAGCTATCAGGGTAAGGTTGTGGAAGAAAGTACCCCCGTCCCCTGCTTCTATACATGCTGTATGGTATTATCAAACCCCCCCTCCAAACGTGATCGGTCCCTGAAAAGGGGCCGCACCGAAGTATCATTTCCGTCCTTACCAACGATCTCAACCCCAAAGCCAGCCAACTATCCCCGCTTCCTGATCATTCAATCCGTTGGAAAAGAAAAGCCTGTTGCCTCTTTGTCCGTCTTCTTGGTCACAAAGTTCATAGAAGGTATAATAGGAAAATCCTACAAAGCAAAGAAACAGAGAACGGGAGAACTGTTGGTCGAAGTCAATAACCAGCAGCAGGCAACAAATCTCCTGAGCCAGACACGCATTGCAGATCTTGACATCACGGTCACGCCCCACCGAAGCCTTAACAGCTCACAGGGCGTGATCTCAGATCCTGACCTCATGACTGAAACTGAAACCGATCTGCTGGAGGGCCTGAAAAGTCAGGGCGTAACAGCAGTGAGGCGCATAACGATACGCAGAGAGAAGACAAAGAAATTCGTACTAAACATGTCATCTTAACATTTGATCGATCAACATTACCAGAATTCATTAACGCAGGATACATTCGATGTTCGGTTCGGCCATACATTCCGAACCCCCGCCGCTGCTTTAAGTGCCAGCGGTTCGGGCACAGCACCAACTCTTGCAGCGGCCGTCTGACCTGCGCAAAGTGCTCCCAGCATGATCACCCATCGGACAATTGTCCATCATCAACCCTCACGTGCGCCAACTGCCAGGGACCCCATGCCGCCTACTCTCGAAAATGTGAAAAGTTTCAACTAGAAAAGAAAATCATCAACATCAAAGTCACTGAAAACATCACCTTCCCAGAGGCGCGAAAGAGGTTCGCCTCTTTCCCCCTGGGGAGGTACGCCGACGCGGCTCGCCGGGGGGCGGAGCGGCGTCTGGTGTCCACAGGGACCCAGTTCAGCGAGTCTGATCTGGTCCCTCCCCTGCCCCCCCCCCTGGGGTGCCTCAGGCATCCCAATCCGTTGCCACGCCGCTTGCTGAGGCAGCAGCGGTTGTGGTGACAACCTCTTCTGTGGGGACCGGTGCCGCTCCCGCCTCTGCCTCCCCGTCCTCCAGTGCGTTGGAGGTTGCCGACCGGATGGACACCGGGGGCCCCGCATCGGCTCCCGCCGCCACCGCCCCTCCCGTGCCACCTCTGGTGCCCCGGACGCCCTCGGCGGTGGCAGCTCAAACGAAGGGCTCCCGAAAGGGGGCCAAGTCCGGGGGGCCTGGTCCGCCGGGCACCCTTCTGGCATCCGACGAGGAGATGGATGTCACGCCGTTCCTGCCTGCTACGCAGCGCAAGGAGCGGCCTCCGATGTCCAAGCCGACAGAAAAGCCTAAAAATCCTAGAATTACAGCCCCGAAAGACGACACATGAACAAACACACACACACACACTCCAGTTATTCTTAAACTTAAATAATGGGACTGCAGAGGCCTCCTTAAAAATCTTGACGATGTGTATGAGATTCTGCATGCCAGTCAGCCAAGTATCATGTGTCTCCAGGAAACCCACCTCAATTCTAAACAAACAAATTTCTTAAATAGGTACATGGTATTCAGAAAGGACAGGGTTGGCTGCACACACTCTTCAGGAGGTGTGGCAATTGTCGCCCGGAAATCATTAGCCTGCCATCCTGTCACTGTGAACACTGTCCTCGAGGCTGTAGCAATCCGTACAATAATATTTAATAGGTTGGTAACGGTATGCTCCATTTACATTCCTCCTGATTTTGCACTTCTGAGCTCTGATTTCGAGGCGCTGGTGGACCAGCTGCCCGAACCATATATTCTAACAGGCGACCTGAATGCGCACAACTCTCTTTGGGGCTCCGCCAGAACGGATGCCCGAGGTCGCCTGATAGAGAAATTCCTTACATCTTTAGGAGCATGCCTTTTCAACAAAAAACAGCCTACATACCATAACTTAGGACACAATACATACTCACATCTTGACTTGGCTATTGGTTCCGCCATTCTCTTTCCATGTCTTCAGTGGGGCGTGGGCACGGACCCATATGGTATAGACCACCTCCCCACTTCCCTAACTTACATAGGTAAAGGCCCATGCAGTCGATCTTCCCATAACAGGTTTAATGAATCAAAAGCAAACTGGAGTACATTCACAGAAACATCTAAACTACACCACACAACCATAAAACACCTACACGTGGAGGAAGCAGCCCAACTCGTCACGGCACACATACTCGACGCCGCCAAAAAGTCCATGCCCCAGGCCTCCAGTGCGTCCCGCAACCCAAGGAGGCCCTGGTGGAACGAGGACTGTAGGCGGGCGCGAGAGGCCCAGAACAAGGCGTGGGGTGTCCTTCGCCGGTACCCCACGCCAGATAATCTCATTTCCTTTAAACGGGCAAAGGCTCTTGTGAAGCGTGTGCGTCGTGAGGCGAAAAGGGAGAGTTGGCGCACCTTCCTCACTTCCATCAACTCATACACCGACACTCACAAAGTCTGGACACGAATACGTAACCTTAAAGGAGGACAGACACACAGCCTGCCCCTGGTCAGTACAACAGGGGACACACTAGAAGACCAGGCTAACACACTTGCACAACACTTCCAGCATGTTTCCAGCTCTGCAAACTACACAAACACTTTCCTAAAACATAAAAATACTTGTGAAAAGAAGTCCCTACATGACACTAACAGGTCAAAATCTGGTTACAATTCTGAATTTACACTCTATGAGTTGAGGGTTGCCCTGAGCACATGTAAACCTTCAGCTCCAGCGGCAGATAAGATTACATACACCATGATACAACACCTACACCCAGACACTCTTGAAACACTCCTACACCTATACAATAAAATATGGCTTTCGGGGCAGATTCCACACTCTTGGAGGGAGGCCATAGTAGTGGCGTTCCTGAAGGAAGGGAAGGACCCTTCCTCACCCGCCAGTTATCGTCCCATCGCCCTGACAAGCTGCCTGTGCAAGCTGCTCGAGAAGATGATAAATCGCAGGCTCGTGTACTTCCTTGAGTACAACGGTCTTCTCGAGAGCTGCCAGGCAGGCTTTAGGGTGGGGCGTACCACCAACGATCATCTTGTTGCGTTGGAATCCTTCATAAAAGATGCATTTGCTCATAAGCAGTTCTGCCTTACGGTATTCTTTGATCTTGAAAAGGCTTACGACACAGCCTGGCGAAACGGCATCCTTAGCGACCTGAAGTCCTTTGGTGTGTCAGGTAACATGTTAAATACCATTTCTAGCTACATGTCCACGAGGACATTTCGTGTTAAGGTTGGGTCATCCCTGTCCGGGATACATGTGCAGGAAAATGGTGTGCCGCAAGGTGGAGTTTTAAGCTGCACATTGTTTATAGTTAAGATGAACTCCCTCCGAAAGGCATTGCCACCAACCATTTCCTGTTCCATCTATGTAGACGATGTTCAAATATCTTTTAAATCCTGTAACCTGTCAATTTGCGAACGTCAAGTACAGCTCGGTGTTAAGAAGCTTGCTGGATGGGCGGACCTTAACGGTTTTAAACTGAACCCGGGCAAAAGTACTTGTGTTCTGTTCTCCCGCAAGCGCGGGCTTAGTGCGGACCCTGAGATTGCTCTTGGCCGTGCATCTATTCCTGTTAAAAGGGAGCACAAGTTTTTAGGTGTCATATTTGATAACAAGCTCACGTTCATACCTCACGTCAAATCACTTAAACATAAATGCCTAAAAACACTAAACATTCTCAAGGTGCTCTCCCACCAATCCTATGGTGCAGACAAGGAGCTACTTCTCCGGGTCTTTACCGCCTTAGTCGGGTCCCGGTTAGACTACGGCAGCGTCGTGTATGGGTCAGCATCAAAAACCGCATTAAAAATGCTTGACCCAGTCCTCCACTTGGGCCTCCGCCTTGCGTCGGGTGCGTTCCGCACTAGCCCGGCAAAAAGTCTATACGTTGAATGTAACAAATGGTGCCTTGAGGACCAACGAACGTACATGGACTTGCTCTACGCTTTCAAAATTTCATCGATGAATAACCATCCTTTTAAACCTGTTTTTAATGATGCATCCACATCACTAGTGTTTGTAAATCGACCGTCCGTTCCTTTGCCATTCTCACTTAGAGTGAGACAGGAAGCTTCGGATTTCAACATCTCCTTTTCAGACATTTACACATCTTCCTTTACTGATGTTTTACCACCCTGGCAGCTTCAACCTGTGTGTTGTGACTTGTCTTTCATAAATATTGATAAAACCAGGGCACCACAAACTGCAATTTTGCAGCACTTCTTCTCCCTGCAGTACAAGTATCAATGTGCAGAGTTTTATAGTGACGCATCAAAAACTGCAACCGTAGTGTCTTGCGCTGCTCATGGACCAAACTTTGATGCATGCAGAACCATGAGCACATACACCACAATTTACTCAGCTGAAGCATATGGCATCTTACTCATTGCACAACACATTCTTGAACACAAAATCTCGAAGTCCATCATATATACAGATTCCTTGAGCGTTGTGCGCGCATTGGCATCATACAAGCCATGCAAAAACAGAATTGTCCATATGGTTTTCAACACTATCATGTCTATATATGCCCAAAAACTTGTTCTGGTGTTGTGCTGGGTTCCAGGCCATGCTGGAATTGCTGGCAATGAGGTTGCGGATCAGAAGGCCGCAGTTGCTGCACTCAGGAACACAGTAGATATAACCATACTACCACAGAGTGACCTTAAGCCACAAATTCGACAATACCTTCGTAGGAAATGGCAAACACACTGGGATGAACAGACAGACAACAAACTACATGTAATAAAGCCACACTTGGGATGGTACACATCTGACTCACACAACAGACACACGGAAGTCGCCTTGGGTAGGCTGCGGATAGGGCACACCCATGCGACGCACTCGTATCTGCTGACGGGGTCTTCTAGACCCCAGTGCAGCAGGTGCGGAGAGGCCCTATCCGTAGTGCACATGCTAATCACATGCAAGGCACTTCACCCAACACGACACAAACACTTCAGAGAACTCTACAGACAACATATTCCGCTACATCCATCGTTTTTTCTAGGTGACGAAGCCATTTTTTCTAGGTGACGAAATCTGGCCCTATACACCAGCTATGCTCATTGTCGTTTTGTGATTTTACTTTTGTTTTTGCTGATTTTACTTAGTGTTTAAGGTATCACCTCTCATATACGACTATTGTTTTGGCGCTCTTTGCCCCAGTTGGCCTTGCGCCATAAACATCAAACCATCATCATTAGAGCGAGGAAGGAAGCTTCTGACTTTGACTTCTCGTTTTTAGACTTATACAATTCATCGTTTACGGACCTTTTACCACCGTGGCATCTCCGTCCAGTTTCTTGTGATCCATCTTTTACACAAATCCAGAAGAACCGGGTTCCACAAAGTGCGATTCTGCAGCACTTTCTGTCCCTACAGCAAAAGTATCAGTGTTTAGAATTTTATAGCGATGCCTCAAAGACTGCTTCCGCTGTGTCCTCTGCGGCACACGGACCAAACTTAAGCATCTCTAAGACTATGAATTTACTTAGTAGTATCTTCACGGCAGAGGCGTATGGCGTGCTTCTCATTCTGAATCACATCCTTCAACATAAAATACCCAAATCCATCGTTTACAAAGATTCTTTGAGTGTTGTGCGCGCGCTATCATCTGGAAAGTCGTCTAAAAATTATGTGATCAATCTTCTTTTTAAGACCATTATGTCCGCGTACGCCTCAAATCTCGAAGTGATTGTGTGCTGCGTTCCGGGCCACTGTGGGATACGCGGAAATGAGCTGGCGGATGAAAGTGCCGCCGCTGCTGCACTGACGAACACTACCTTACACAGACCTCAAGCCACACATCAGAGAACAACTTCGTAAAACATGGCAAACACAGTGGAGCGAACTGACAGACAACAAACTACACCTAATAAAACCACACTTGGGACGATACACAACAGACACACACAACAGATTCAATGAAGCTACACTAGCCAGATTACGGATAGGCCACACACATGCTACACACTCCCACCTGCTCACTGGATCCCCAAGACCTCTGTGTAGCAGGTGTGGAGAACACCTATCCGTAATCCACATCCTAATTCAATGTAACGCACTCACCACAACTCGACGCAAACACTTTCCACAACTATACGCCTCGAGCGCGGCCTGTAGGGGCGCCACTGAAATCCCCCTAGCGGCCCGTTTCGAAAGCAGGAGCGGGAGTCCCCGGCCCGCTCCCCCCTGTCGCCGTTGCTTTTGGGGCTCGTTCAAGACAGCGATTTACCGTTTGTCCACTTTCGAAATACCGATTAACGTGGAGCAGGCACTCTGTTTGCAAGCGTGGTGTGTTCACGAGAGAATAAACGTTTACGACGCGCTCTTAGTGATATCTATACGAGCGCCAGGCGCGTGTCACAGGCCTGCGTCCCGAAGCCAGCATTCGCATGCAGCTGATTGCAATTCCGCTGCCCTTAAATTTAGTGGCAGTGTCTCCGTAAGCAGTGTTTCCTCCAATGGTCATGTTGCGGCCATACACACTATGATGTAAATCGACTTTGTGCACTTACAAAATCCAGCGGAGCACTCATACCTGACAGCACGCAAGTTACGCCTGCCAATATCACATATCAGATATTGATCAGTACCATGAACACGCCAATGCGGCATAAATTTCACAAAGATTGTACCAAAGAAGTACGATGGATAATGCAAAATTACACTCCGGAGTCAGCACACGACGACAAATTTAATGCTGGGTCGTCTTGTCCCGAGGTGAGCGCTCGCAAAGATTCATCTGTTACATTTATCCTCCACGAGAAGCGCGAAGATGGGCTTATAGAGTAATCCGCGTCCGCGACCAAACTCTTCTTCGAAACATCGTCATATGACACAGGGAGACTGCAGGATCTAGCATAAACCGAAATCAGAGACCCTTATCAGATACGACACTCTTCCAACAAGCCCGTGTGTACAAGATTTCGGCGCACGTTAAGGATCTCCAGGTGGTCAAAATTAATCCGGAGCCCTCCACTACGGCGTGCCTCATCGTTTCCGTTGCGTCGGCGTGTCCTGCAATCAATCAATCAACTCTTCCAACGACACCTTGTATCGCTTGTGAACTGTCTACCCTGTATTCTTCAAAAAATGCGTCCGCCGAGTGATCAGCCGTTCGTTGAAGGCGAAAAACAAACGAAAAGTGAACACGCAGCTTGTGTGTGTGATTACTAAAACGTTCATTCGTTGATTTCGTTCCGCATTTGTAAACAACGATAGTTGAGCGTCCTCCTCCTCACCCCCCCCCATGTCTAGCGAAATATCGGTGCATTTCGCATCTAGTTGTTCTGGTGAATACTACCTTGCTCGAACAAACGTTTTTAGCATTTCAGAAGCTGCACTCGGTTTTTTTTTCTTTTTCATTCCTGTACGACTTTTCTATTTATTCCCGACTTGCAGACCTTTCATTTTCCCGTGGTTTCATTAACATATACCTTGGTTCTTACTATAAGCACTATAAGGCATGAGCGGGCACATATATGACAATGCACAGCCCTTGAGCGTACTTAACATTTTCGCGTGGCTTATATTCCCATAAAAGGCACAAGTTTTTGTCAGCTAGGTTATCACATCCCCGAAACATATTTTTCTACGACGTACATATTCGAAGCAAAGCCGCATTTGTTGTCCGTGCTGCAAAACGAACCAACCTCTTACAGTGCCAATATCAGGTCTAAACGAGGCGACAATAAATAGAATTCACTTGTGCTGACGTGTTTGAAGGTGACAGCGGTGATATGCTGCTGCCGTCGCCGACGCCCGCAAGAGCGGCCAAGAAGCGCGCAGAACCGCCTCCCCGGGTAGCTCTTGTTGGCATTAGAGCGCTCTACCAAGACGCAGCTGTTTTTTTTAAGTGCCCTAAACGTGCAGTTAGCTTACAGACGTCACCATAACAAGTTGTTTAGTGCGCGGAAAGGCAAAGGGAAGCGAAAGAGAACCAAAACACTGCATGACCACCCATCAGCCACGCAGCGCTAATCCCACAAACGCCGCGGAGAAGCGGCGGCAGGCGGCGCAGCGATCGCGAATCTCGAGGCGTATACAGACAACGCATCCCACTCCACCCCTCACATTTTTTAGCCGAAAATGCTACAATTCCTTTTAAGTATGTTTTGAAGTTTTTAAAAGAGATTAATTTTTTACAGCTCATTTCATACTGCACGTAATTACAACCTGGCCCTCTACACCAGCCATCTCATTTGTTTTTAAACAGCTTCTGCTTCACTTTAGTTTACAATTGTAATTTTAATTCTCATCGCTTTTATTAAATCACAATTGTTTCTGGCGCTCTTTGCCCTCGTCGGCCTTGCGCCATAAAAAGACAATCATCATCATCATCATTAAACAGCTCCCAGGGCGTGATCTCCGATCCCGATCTACTGAACGAAACTGAAGCCGACCTGCTGGAGGGCCTTCGAGGTCAGGGCGTAACAGGGGTCAGGCGCATGAACATACGTAGAGAGGACAAACAAATACCTACAAAGCATCTTATCTTAACCTTTGACAGGTCGAGCATTCCAGAATACATAAATGCAGGTTTTGTTCCATGTCCGGTCCGGCCTTACATCCCTAACCCGCGGCGCTGTTTTAAGTGCCAACGGTTTCGGCATGGCACCAACTCTTCCCGCGGCCGCCTTACCTGTGCGAAATGCGTATGGCGGATCAAGCAAGGAAAGCAGGGCCCAGACGTCCGGTTCTCGTGGTGGTCACGGAACACTCAAGCTCGAGCACGCGGGCGCGGCCGATCTTCATCTTCTGATCGTGCCGCGCCCCCTGCCTTCGCTTGTCTCAACCACCCATTCCACCTTTATTTTCTACACACTCCCCGGCCCGCCAAGAAGTCTAAGGGTTGGCTTCAAGGAAGTAGAGCCGTTGAATTGGCCGCCTGATTTCTTGACCAGTTGACAGGCGGAGTACACAGGAGCGGGCGATTCCGTCGCGTCCGGGTAGCAACTTGGCCACACGGCCGAGTCTCCAAAACGTTGGGGCGTATCTTTCATCGTGCACTACAACCACGTCTCCGACTGCGAGTTGGTGTAACGGATGTGAGGGCGCTTCGTGAGCGGACCGCAGAAGCAGCAGGTATTCATTCCGCCATCTTTGCCATAGGCGATTTGTGACGTTCTGTCGGTGCCTCCAGCGGCGTGTCAACTCGGAGCTTGTCGACGATGGCTCGAATGGCCCGAGGTTCTGGGGGAGGCACGTGTTCGGCTTGCCGAGCCAGAAGTGAGCCGGCGTTATGGGATGAGGTCCGTCGGCATCCGTGGTCAGGTACGTTAAGGGCCGGCTGTTGATAACCGCCTCCACTTCACACAACGTGGTTGCCAGTTCCTCAGCTGTCAGAGAGTTGCGCCCAAGGGTTCGTCTCAGCGTCTCTTTCGTTGTCCGAATCACTCGTTCCCACCAGCCGCCCCACCACGGTGCCTTCTCTACGTTGAATTTCCAAACAATGCGCTGTCCGCTGCAGAAATCTTGGAGTGTGGCGTCGGTGAGGGAGTGGAAGGACTTCGCACAGTGTTTAAAAGCGAGGGCGTTATCGGAGTATACCGTCGCAGATATTCCGCGGCGAGCAATGAAGCGCCTGAAGGCGAGCAAGAAACTTGACGCTGTCATTCCCGTCGTCAATTCCAGGTGTAGAGCCCGCGTGACGCCGCACGAGAATACGGCGACGTATGCTTTGACTTTGGAAGGGTCGTTGGTACGGCAGTACAGAGGACCGCAGAAGTCGACGCCCACAATAGAGAACGGGCTTGTTTCCGTTATGCGGTCGCGTGGTAATGGTGCCGTCGGTGCTGTCTCCGGTGTCAGCCTGCGCCTTCGGCACGGCAAGCACTGGTGGAGGGCTTTCTTCACTGTCTGGCGCCCTCGAATGATCCAATAGCGCTGGCGGATCTCTGTGAGCGTGGCTTCTGTTCCAGCGTGCAATAGGCGCTCGTGGGTTGCCAGAATAAGTAGCCGTGTTAAATCGTTCTTTCCGGGCAGAATGATCGGATGTCGCACTTCGAAAGGAGATTGTAAGCAGTGTAGTCGTCCCCCCACGCGGACAACGCCAGCGGAGTCCAAAAAGGGCTGTAGGGAAGTCGGGAAGTCCCCACACCGGGAAGTCGGGAAGTCCCCACACCAAGCTGGCTGTTCGATAGAGCTTCCCGGTCTTGGGGGAATGCTTCCTGCTGTACCTGGAGAATCCAGTACAGTTCAGCTTCTTGGACTTCGTTAGCAACCAGTGGCCCGGTCATCGACGGACGTTGCGGTAAAGCGTTGTTTACGAAGCGTCGAACCCAGGCCGTCACTCTAAGTAGCCGTGAGTAGCGGCTGTAATCTGAAATTTGGCATAGCGGTTCCGGTGGCGAAGACCCCACCAGGCAAGATGACGCCAAGGCTGGTGACGGGTCGACGAAGTCAGCGACTTCCTGGGGCTGGTTCAATGGCCGCAGGTTTTCTGTGTGGGTGATCCATGATGGTCCATGCCACCAAAGCTCTGAGGTTCTGAGGACTGTTGCACTTATTCCGCGTGTGATGAGGTCGGCAGGATTGTCCTTGCTGCTGCAATGCCCCCATCTGCATCCCTTGGTTAGGCGCTGGATCTCTTCGACGCGATTTCGGACGAAGGGTGGCCACCGGCTAGGTTCCCCGCATATCCAGTGCAGGGCAATCTGCGCGTCCGACCAGAAGAACGCACGTGTGGCTGATAGGCCAGGAACTCGCATTAGGTAGTTGTAAAGGCGCGCTGCGATGAGGCAGGCAAGGAGCTCGAGGCGAGGCAACGTCGTCGCCTTGATAGGGGCCACACGACCTTTGCTGATCAGCAGATTTGCCTCAAACGGGTCACCATGCGCGGAGCGTCGGCGGACGTAGACAGCTGTGCCATATGCTCGCGGGCTAGCGTCCGCGAAGAAGTGGATTTCGATGGACTGCTCCGGGTAACCTTGGTTGTCTGATACGTTTCGTGGCAAACAAAGGTGTTGCAGCTCGGTTAGTTCGGAGCACCATGCGTTCCAGGCGGTGAGTTGCTCACGTTGTAGAGGACTGTCCCATGGGTGCCGCAGCTTCCATAAATCTTGAAATATAACCCTTGCCCGGACCGTGAATGGTGCCAAGAAGCCTAGCGGATCGTAGATTCTTGCAAATGTTTGTAGCAGGGTTCGCTTGGTTGTGGGCTTGGTGTTGATAAACGCGGCCACGTTTCCTGTGCTGATGAGCAGCGTGTCGTCAATGCGGTTCCAGCTCACCCCGAGAACTTTCATTGTGGTGGCGTCGCCACCTTCATCCTCCAATGCGAGCTTATCTCTTATGAACAAGTCCCGCAGGGAAGAGATGTTGGAAGCCCATTTTCGGAGCTCCATTCCGGCTTCGGCCATTACAGCCTTTGCTTCCGAATATATCTGATGAGCTCGGTCGACGTCGTCCATGCCAATGATGGGGTCGTCGACATAGAAACACTCTCGCAAGATGGCGGCGGTGTCCGGAAACTTTTGTGAGACTCGCAGATGATGGTGCAAAGTGGCGGCGAGCAAAAAGGGACTCGATCTCGCACCAAAAGGAACCCGTGTCATTCGCCACTTCACTACTGGAGGAAAGGGCTCATTCGGTGTAGGAAGGCGCTCCACCCACAAAAAACGTAGCGCGTCCCTGTCCTGTTCCCGAACAATCATCTGGAGGTAGGCCTTCTTTATATCTGCGACCATGACCACGGGATAGCAGCTGAATTTAAGAATGAGCCTTAACAGGTCCGCATCCAACTTGGGCCCCTTACAGAGAATGCTGTTCAGCGAAGGTTGCCCCGAAACATGTGACGAGGCATCGAAGACCACCCTTAGCTTGGTTGTGACGGCGTCCCGACGAACCACACCGTGATGCGGCATGTAGTACCTGGTTGTCGAGCATTGGTCACCGTCATGCTCGGGAACTCGTTCGGCATGGCCGTCGTTGAAATACGTCCGGATTGCATTGTCGTACTGGGACAGCAGCTCAGGATGACCACGAAAGCGCCGCATCTGCACACGCAACCGCTGTTCTGCGAGCCTATAGTTGTCAGCGCTGGCGTCCAGCCCTGGCTCCTCCTGGATCATGAGTGGAACCTCGTACCACGCGCCATTCTTCCTCACGTCGCTCTCGAATTGCTCTACGGCCGCGCGGTCCAGCACTGACGCATCAGGTCTTTCTTTGATCCCGATAGCATCCAGTCGCCACAGTGACGATAACTCGTTATCTGCCGCTGCGTCATCCAGCGAGGGCTCCATGTGGGCCAGGAATAAAGCACTAGATGATCCCGAAGTCCAGCCAGTTTCGTCGCAGTGTGCACCCTGGAGAGTCCAGCCGAACATTGTTTCGACGGCGGTCAGGTGCGGAGTCAGCCGTGAAATGTTCCCCGAGGTAACTTTCCAGTAGAAATCTGACCCAATTAGGATGCTGATGTGGTCATCCATGTAAGCCGACGCGGGCGAAGTGTCAGCGGCGAAAAGACCATGGTCGTGCATCAGTCTAAGCGTGTCATCGGTGATTGGGGGACTCGTAACGACGCAGATACTTGGGACCTCAAGGGCGTCGATGACCACCTGCTTGCCGTTGTTCTGGCTGGCCACCGTGACTGACACGCGAGGATACTTCTCCGCTGCTGCGTGGTGGCTCTTGCCAAATGTGACCAGCTTGAGGTCCTCAACGCCTTCAACGGAGTAGCCCAGAGCGCGCGAAACGTCACGCCGAACGAACGTCCGCTGGCTGCCCGTGTCCAGCAGAACCCTCACCAGGAGCTGACCGTTGGGACCCGTCGCCCATGCACGGCAAGTCTGCAGGTAGACTGGAGTGGGCCGTGTGCTTTTAGTTGACGCTGTAACCACCGACGATGCCGCATGTGACGGTTTGGGCACTGTGGGCGGGCCCCCTTGACCAGCCGAGTGGGACGACCTGGTAGCGTGCGCGGAACCTGGCTGAGCCACGTCGCGGAGTGACGTTAGATGCCGGCGTGAACAGCGGCTGCAGGACAACGTTCTAGCAGTCTGGCAAGCACGTGCAATGTGATTCTGCTTGCCGCACCGGAAGCAGTGTCTTCCTGCTTGCAGTCGCCGTCGCTTCTCCTCTGGTGGCACATTCGCGGTGCATTGCGCGATCCCATGGCCTCGCCCGTCACAAAGGGGGCAACAGTCACCACGAGGAGGCGGCGATGACTCCGCATGTAGCGCTGCGGCTGACGGTGGAGAAAACTCCTCATGCGGTGTCGGCCGGGGTGCTGGAGGGCGTCGAACCTGGGGACCGGTGCTGTCCATGTACCCTTCTTCCCGAATTTCCACCTGAATACGGAGGAAATCCAAGATCTCCTGAACTTGCTTGGCATCCCCGTTCACCTCATTCGCGGCTGATTCCTTCATCCGTTGCCGGTAAAGAAGAGCGATGTCATGCGGCAACGCCTTCAGCAGGACCCGGTGGATTATGACGGCGTACCGGTCGGGCGCGATGCCTAGTGCCTCCAAAGCGTTTAGGCGAAAGCTGATGTCGTCATGCAAGCGCCGCAGCCCCGCGACGTCCGCAGAGGTCTTCACCGGAGTTATGGCGAGGAGGGCATCGACATGATCCGCCATCAATAGGTCTCTGCGACCAAAACGGTCTTTAAGGATCTTGATCGCAGCGTCGTATCCATCCTCCGCAAGCCTGATGCCCTCAATCGCGGTCTTAGCGGGGCCGGTCATGTACGAGCGGAGGTACTTGAATTTATCGATTTTCGTCAAGTGTTGGTTTGCATGGATGGTAGCGTCGAATTGTTCCCAGAACCCCTGCCAATCGCGACGGTCCCTAGAGAATGGTGCAATCTGCAGCTTGGGGAGGGCGACGCGGGGAACTGGCACGGCGGGAGGAGCCGTGGATTCGCTCACCCTTCGATCTTGCGTATGTCCACCAGCAGCGGAATTCGAGGGACCGGAGACGGCAGAAGGCGATGATCGGGCGATGTGCACGCGGGCCCGAATTTCGCAAATGCTGTGCTCATAGTCCCATGCTGTGGCGTAGTCCGCCTGAAAGGCCTCGTCCGAGAGTTGAGCCTGGATCTTGGCGTCCAGGGCGCGCAGCTCTGTCTGCTTCTCAGTAAGTAGGGTGACGTAGCCCTGAATTCGGGTCTCGGGGGCAGCGGGATCCTCGAGGAGAGCGTCAAGCGCGGCGATCGCCTTCGTGATGGCGGCGCGCAGGGACCCCCGAACTCGGCGTTCGTGCTCCATGAAGGAAGGAACCGGGAGCCTGGGTGGGTTTTCGGCACCAGCGTATGGCGGATCAAGCAAGGAAAGCAGGACCCAGACGTCCGGTTCTCGTGGTGGTCACGGAACACTCAAGCTCGAGCACGCGAGCGCGGCCGATCTTCATCTTCTGATCGTGCCGCGCCCCCTGCCTTCGCTTGTCTCAACCACCCATTCCACCTTTATTTTCTACAATGCGGCCAACATGACCACCCGTCCGAAAACTGCAACACCCAGAGTTTCACCTGTGCCAACTGCCAGGGGCCCCACGCAGCGTGGTCTCGTACTTGTGAGAAATTTAAGCAAGAAAAACAAATCATAAATGTAAAGGTCACTGAGAACATCACCTTTCCAGAGGCGAGAAAGAGGTTCGCCTCTTTCCCTCTGGGGAGGTACGCCGACGCAGCTCGCCTGGGGGCGGAGCGGCGTCTGGTTTCCACAGGGACCCAGTTCAGCGAGTCTGACCTGGTCCCTCCCCCGCCCCCCCCTGGGTTGCCTCTGGCAGCCCAACCCGCCACCACGCCGCTTGCTGAGGCAGCAGCGGTTGTGGTGGCAACCTCTTCTGTCGGGACCGGTGCCGCTCCCGCCTCTGTCTCCCCATCCTCCAGTGCGTTGGAGGGTACCGAGGTGATGGACACCACGGGCCCCGCACCGGTTCCCACCGCCACCGCACCGCCCGTGCGACCTCTGGTGTCCCGGACGCCCTCGGCGGTGGCGGCTCAAACGAAGGGCTCCCGAGGGGGGGCCAAGTCCGGGGGGCCCGGTCCGTCGGGCACCCCTCGGACATCCGACGACGACATGGATGTCGGGCCGTTCCTGCCTGCAACGCAGCGCAAGGAACGCGTCCCGACGCCAAAGCCTCCCGACAAGCCAAAAAAGGCGAGAGTCACAGCCCCGAAAGACGACACATAAACAAACACACACACTCCAGTAGCTCTCACACTAAATAATGGGAAGAGAAAACATAATTCAATGGAACTGTAGAGGCCTTCTTAAAAATCTTGACGATGTATACGAAATACTGCATGCTAGTCAGCCAAGTGTAATGTGTGTTCAGGAAACACATTTGCATTCCAAGCACACAAATTTCTTTAATAGTTACATGATCTTCAGAAAGGACAGGGATGGCTGCACACACTCTTCTGGCGGTGTGGCCATAATTGCCCAGAAATCCTTAGCCTGCCACCCTGTCACTCTGAACACTGTCCTTGAGGCTGTAGCAATTCGAACGATATTATTTAATAGGTTGATAACGGTATGCTCCATCTACATTCCTCCTGATCATGCACTTTCCAGCTCTGATTTCGAGGCGCTGGTCGACCAGCTGCCCGAACCATACATACTAACAGGCGACCTTAATGCGCACAACTCTCTTTGGGGCTCCTCCAGAACGGATGCCCGAGGTCGCCTTATAGAGAAATTCCTTACATCTTCAGGAGCATGCCTTTTCAACAATAAACAGCCTACATACCATAACATAGGACACAACACATACTCATGTCTTGACTTGGCGATTGGCTCCGCAGTTCTTTTTCCATGTCTTGAGTGGGGTGTGGGCAGTGACCACTTCCCCACCTCACTTACATATATAGGTAAAGGCCCAAGCAGTTCATCTTCCCATAATAGGTTCAATGAAGCACGAGCTAACTGGAACACATTTTACAGAGACGTCCAAACTACACCACACATCCATAAAACACCTACACGTGGAGGAAGCCGCCCAACTCGTCACGGCGCACATCCTCGACGCTGCCGAAAAGTCCATTCCCCAGGCCTCCAGTGGGTCCCGCACCCCAAGGAGGCCCTGGTGGAACGAGGACTGCAGGCGGGCGCGAGAGGCCCAGAACAAGGCGTGGGGTGTCCTTCGCCAGTACCCCACGTCACATAACCTCATTTCTTTTAAACGGGCAAAGGCTTTTGGGAAGCGAGTGCGTCGTGAGGCGAAAAAGGAGAGTTGACGCACCTTCCTTACTTCCATCAACTCATACACTGACACACACAAAGTCTGGACACGAATACTAAAACTAAAAGGACAACAGACACACAGCCTGCCCCTGGTTAGTACAACAGGGGACACACTGGAAGACCAGGCTAACACACTTGCACAACACTTCGAACACGTGTCCAGTTCAGCACACTACACCAACACTTTCATTAAACACAAAGCATCATGTGAGAAGAAGTCCTTGCGAGACACTAATAAGTCGAACTCATCCTATAACACCCCCTTTTCACTTCATGAGCTGAAGGTCGCACTCGGTACTTGTAAACCTTCAGCTCCAGGTGCAGACAGGATTTCATACACAATGATACAACACTTACATGCAGACACACTTGAAACACTTCTTCACCTCTACAATAAAATATTTCTTTCGGGGCACTTCCCATGCTCTTGGAGGGAGGCCATAGTAGTGGCTTTCCTAAAGGAAGGGAAGGACCCTTCCTCTCCCGCCAGTTATTCACCCATTGCCCTGACAAGCTGCCTGTGTAAGCTCTTTGAGAAGATTATAAACAGGAGACTCGTGTACTTCTTGGAGTACCATGGTCTTCTCGAGAGCTGCCAGGCAGGCTTCAGGGCGGGGCGATCTACAAATGACCAACTTGTCGCTCTTGAGTCATACATAAAGAACGCTTTCATTCACAAACTGTTTTGCACAACGGTGTTTTTTGACCTTGAGAAGGCATATGACACCGCCTGGCGCTACGGGATCCTCAGTGACCTGAAGTCATTTGGTGTCTCAGGGAACATGATGAACATTCTTGCTAGTTATTTGTCCGAAAAAACTTTTCGTGTGAGAGTTGGTAGCGCACTCTCAAGGGTTCATGTACAAGAAAACGGCGTTCCGCAAGGTGGAGTTTTAAGCTGCACTCTTTTCATAGTTAAAATGAACTCCCTTGGGAAGGCATTGCCACCTACAATTTCTTATTCCATGTATGTAGACGACGTCCAGGTATTTTTAAATTATGCAATATGTCCATCTGTGAGCGTCAAGTCCAGCTCGCTGTCAAAAAACTTGCCAGCTAGGCAGACAAGAATGGGTTTCAACTTAATCCAGAAAAAAGCACCTGTGTTGTCTTCTCCAGGAAGCGTGGGATCCATCCGGACCCAGACATTACACTTAATGGCATTTCGCTTCCTGTGAGGAAGGAACACAAGTTTTTAGGAGTGGTGTTGGATGAAAAACTTCCATTCATACCTCACATTAAGCAATTGAAACATAAATGTCTAAAGGCTCTCAACATTCTTAAAATCTTGTCCCACCAGTCTTATGGAACGGACAAGCAACTCCTCTTACGTATTTTCACAAGCCTAGTGGGGTCCCGATTGGACTATGGAAGCGTCACTTATGGGTCTGCAACAAAAACGGCACTGAAAATGCTCGACCCAGTGCTGCATCTGGGTCTTCGCCTTGCATGTGGTGATTTTCGCACTAGCCCAGTCGAGAGCCTCTACGCCGAGTGTGATAAATGGTCCCTATATCACTAGAGGATTTACATGGATTTGTTGTATGCCTCGAAAATCATGGCCCTGACTAACCACCCTTTTAATTCCACCATTAATAACACATCCTCACAACTGTTCTTAAATCGTCCATCCATCTCTCTGCCCTTTTCACTTAGGGTAAGAGAGGAAGCCTCTGAGCATGAGGTACCCTTTTTAGACATTCACAAGACACCCATCACTGATTTTATACCACCATGGAATGTGCGCCCTGTGCTCTGTGACCTGTCTTTTACGAATCTTGATAAGAACAGGGCACCAAGAATTGCGATTCAGCAGCATTTCATGTATCTGCAGGATAAATACAGGGCTGCAGAGTTTTTCACTGATGCTTCCAAAACGTTCACTGCGGTGTCTTGTGCTGCTCATGGACCCAATTTTGAAGGAGGTGTAGCCATGAATGCAAAGACAAGTATTTTTTCGGCAGAAGCATATGGCATATTTCTGGCTGTAAATCACATAGTTGAACATAATATTCCTAAATCTATCATCTATACAGATTCGCTGAGCGTCGTCCGTGCATTATCATCCGGAAAGTAATCGAAAAACCATGTAGTTAACCTTCTCCTGAAATCAATTATGCTGGCGTATTCTTCAAACCTTGAGGTGACTGTGTGTTGGGTGCCAGGCCACTCTGGCATCGGCGGAAATGAACTGGCCGATGAAATGGCCGCCAATGCTGCACTCCGAAACACAGTAAACATAACAACACTTCCTTACACAGACCTCAAGCCACACATAAGACAGCTACTCCGTAAAACGTGGCAAGCAGACTGGAGCAAACAGACAGACAACAAACTACACGTAATAAAACCACACTTGGGACAATACACTACTGACTCACACAACAGGCACATTGAAGTTACCTTAGCTAGATTACGGATAGGCCATACACATGTGACGCACTCGCACCTGCTCACGGGATCTCCAAGACCCCTGTGTAGCAGGTGTGGGGAGGGCCTATCCGTAGTCCACATACTCATACAATGCAAGGAACTTGACACAACACGACACAAACACTTCAGAGAACTCTACAGACAACATATTCCCCTACACCGGTCTCTGTTTCTAGGTGACGATGCCATGGTTTCTGTAAAACGCGTTTTTAAATACTTGTCAGATGTTAAGTTTTTAAACCTCATGTCCTATCACGCGTAATCACATCTGGCCCTATACACCAGCCATCACCATTATCTTTTTTGATCTTACTATGTCCGGTTTACTCTTTTTATACCTACCTTTTGTGGTAATCACTTGTTTTCATTAAATAACTTCTCTGGCGCTCTTTGCCCTCGTCGGCCTTGCGCAATTAAACACCAACCATCATCATCACTTTTGTTTTTGCTGAGTTTACTTCGTATTTAAGGTTTCACCCCTCATTAATGACCATTGATTTGGCGCTCTTTGCCCCAGTTGCCCCTGCGCCATAAACATCCAACCATCATCATGTATGAGATTCTGCATACCAATCAGCCAAGTGTAATGTGTGTTCAGGAAACGCATTTGAATTCTAAACACAAATTTCTTGAATAGTTACCTGGTATACAGGAAAGACAGGGATGGCTGCACACACTCTTCTGGCGGTGTGGCCATAATCGTCCGGAAATCCTTAGCAAGCCACCCTGTCACCTTGAACACTATCCTTGAGGCTGTAGCAATACGCTTAATAATATTTAATAGGTTGATAACGGTATGCTCCATATACATTCCTTCTGATGTTTCACTTACGAGCTCCGACTTCGAGGCGCTGGTTGACCAGCTGCCCGAACCATACATCCTTACAGGCGACCTTAATGCTCACAACTCTCTTTGGGGCTCTTCCAGAACGGATGCCCGAGGTCGCCTGATAGAAAAATTCCTTACATCTTCTGGAGCATGCCTTTTCAACAATAAACAGCCTACATACCATAACATAGGTCACAACACATACTCATGTCTTGACTTGGCTATTGGCTCCGCAGTTCTCTTTCCTCTTGTCGAGTGGGGAGTGGGAACTGACCCATATGGCAGTGACCACTTCCCCACCTCACTCACATACATAGGTAAAGGCCCAAGCAGTCCATCTTCCCATAATAGGTTCAATGAAGCACGAGCTAACTGGAATACATTTACACAGACATCCAAACTACACCACACATCCATAGGACACCTACACGTTGAAGAAGCTACCCAACTCCTCACAGCGCACATCCTCGCCGCCGCCGAAAAGTCTATTCCCCACGCCTCCGGAGCCCCGCGCAACCAGCGGAGGCCGTGGTGGAATGAGGACTGTAGGCGGGCGCGAGAGGCCCAGAACAAGGCGTGGGGTGTCCTTCGTCGGTACCCCACGTCGGGCAACCTCATTTTGTTCAAACGGCCCCGCACGGGGCACCTTGAGCAATCTTGGTGACGGTACTGGCGATCCCGCGGACCCCGAGCCCCCAACATAAACTGTAACCTACCGTGGTGATGTGTTTAAAGGTGAAGGGTAGAAGCCTCAAGCGGTGGCCGTCGGAGCCCAGGTCAAGCTCCGGCGGATGGGCTCCCTGTCTGTTTACGAGGCAGGGAGCTCCGGGACCTCTCAGGCTATCAGGGTAAGGTTTGAGAAGAAAGTACCCCCGCCCCCTGCTTTTTTAATATGCCGTATGGAAAATTCAAAACCCCCCTCCAGACGTGATCGGTCCCTGAAAAGGGGCCGCACCGAAGTATCTTTCCATCCACTTCCAAGCATGAGCTTCCCAAAGCCAGACAAATACTCTCGTTTTCTTGTTATCGAATCTCTTGACACAGCCCGCCCTCTTGCTTCACAATCAGTATTTTTGGTTACAAAATACCTTGATGGAATAATTGGGAAAACCTATAATGCCAAAAAACAACGCACAGGTGAAATCCTTGTTGAAGTAAAAAACCAGCAGCAGGCAACCGCACTTCTTGGTCAGACGAAAATGGTCGATCTGGACATCAGGGTCACCCCACCGCAGCCTGAATAGCTCGCAGGGTGTGATCTCTGAGGCCGATCTTCTTAATGAGACAGATGCCCACATTCTTGAAGGTCTAAAGGATCAGGGTGTCATAGCCGTGCGCCGCATCACGATGCGTAGAGATGATAAGGTAATCCCCACGAAACATATCATCTTGACCTTCAACTGCTCCTCACTTCCTGACCATATCAACGCAGGGTTCATCCGATGCTCCATTCGTCCTTACATTCCAAACCCGCGCCGCTGCTTTAAGTGCCAGCGGTTCGGGCACGGAACCAACTCCTGCCGTGGTCGTCTGACCTGCGCAAAGTGCGCTCAGCATGATCATCCTTCTGATAATTGTCCATCGTCAACCCTCACCTGCGCCAACTGCCAGGGACCCCATGCCGCCTACTCTCGAACGTGCGAGAAGTTTAAGCAGGAGAAGGCGATCATTAATGTGAAGGTAACTGAGAACATCATCTTCCCAGAGGCGCGAAAGAGGTTCGCCTCTTTCCCCCTGGGGAGGTACGCCGACGCTGCTCGCCGGGGGGCGGAGCGGCGTCTGGTGTCCACAGGGACGCAGTTCAGCGAGTCTCACCTTGTCCCTCCGCTGCCCCCCCCTGGGATGCCTCAGGCAGGCCAATCCATCGCCACGCCGCTTGCTGAGGCAGCAGCGGTTGTGGTGACATCTTCTGTGGGGACCGGTGCCGCTCCCGCCACTGCCTCCCCGTCCTCCAGTGCGTTGAAGGTTGCCGACCGGATGGACACCGGGGGCCCCGCATCGGCTCCCGCCGCCACCGCCCCTCCCGTGCCACCTCTGGTGCCCCGGACGCCCTCGGCGGTGGCGGCTCAAACGAAGGGCTCCCGAAAGGGGGTCAAGTCCGGGGGGCCTGGTCCGCCGGGCACCCTTCTGGCATCCGACGAGGAGATGGATGTCACGCCGTTCCTGCCTGGAGCGGCCTCCGATGTCCAAGCAGACAGAAAAGCCTAAAAATCCTAGAATAACAGCCCCGAAAGACGACACATGAACAAACACACACACACACTCTCCAGTTATTCTTAACCTAAATAATGGGAACAGAAAACATCATCCAATGGAACTGCAGAGGCCTCCTTAAAAATCTTGACGATGTGTGTGAGATTCTGCATGCCAGTCAGCCAAGTATCATCTGTCTCCAGGAAACCCACCTCAATTCTAAACAAACAAATTTCTTAAATAGGTACATGGTATTCAGAAAGGAAAGGGTTGGCTGCACACACTCTTCAGGAGGTGTGGCAATTGTCGCCCGGAAATCCTTAGCCTGCCACCCTGTCACTCTGAACACTGTCCTTGAGGCTGTAGCAATCCGTACGATAATATTTAATAGGTTAATAACGGTATGCTCCATTTACATCTCTCCTGATTTTGCACTTCTGAGCTCTGACTTCGAGGCGCTGGTCGACCAGCTGCCCGAACCATACATCATAACAGGGGACCTTAATGCGCACAACTCTCTTTGGGGCTCCTCTAGAACGGATGCCCGAGGTCGCCTGATAGAGAAGTTTCTTGCATCCTCCGGAGCATGCCTTTTCAACAAAAAACAGCCTACATACCATAACTTAGGACACAATACATACTCGCATCTTGACTTGGCTATTGGTTCCACAGTTCTCTTTCCATGTCTTGAGTGGGGTGTGGGCACGGACCCATATGGTAGTGACCATTTCCCCACTTCATTAACTTATATAGGTATAGGCCCGAGCAGTCCATCTTCCCATAAAAGGTTTAATGAATCAAAAGCAAACTGGAGCACATTCACACAAACATCTCAACTACACCACACATCCATAAAACACCTACACGTGGAGGAAGCCGCCCAACTCGTCACGGCGCACATCCTCGATGCTGCCGAAAAGTCCATTCCCCAGGCCTCCAGTGGGTCCCGCACCCCAAGGAGGCCCTGGTGGAACGAGGACTGCAGGCGGGCGCGAGAGGCCCAGAACAAGGCGTGGGGTGTCCTTCGCCAGTACCCCACGTCACATAACCTCATTTCTTTTAAACGGGCAAAGGCTTTTGGGAAGCGAGTGCGTCATGAGGCGAAAAAGGAGAGTTGACGCACCTTCCTTACTTCCATCAACTCATACACTGACACACACAAAGTCTGGACACGAATACTAAAACTAAAAGGACAACAGACACACAGCCTGCCCCTGGTTAGTACAACAGGGGACACACTGGAAGACCAGGCTAACACACTTGCACAACACTTCGAACACGTGTCCAGTTCAGCACACTACACCAACACTTTCATTAAACACAAAGCATCATGTGAGAAGAAGTCCTTGCGAGACACTAATAAGTCGAACTCATCCTATAACACCCCCTTTTCACTTCATGAGCTGAAGGTCGCACTCGGTACTTGTAAACCTTCAGCTCCAGGTGCAGACAGGATTTCATACACAATGATACAACACTTACATGCAGACACACTTGAAACACTTCTTCACCTCTACAATAAAATATTTCTTTCGGGGCACTTCCCATGCTCTTGGAGGGAGGCCATAGTAGTGGCTTTCCTAAAGGACGGGAAGGACCCTTCCTCTCCCGCCAGTTATTCACCCATTGCCCTGACAAGCTGCCTGTGTAAGCTCTTCGAGAAGATGATAAACAGGAGACTCGTGTACTTCTTAGAGTACAACGGTCTTCTCGAGAGCTGTCAGGCAGGCTTTAGGGCGGGGCAATCTACGAACGATCAACTCGTTTCGTTAGAGTCATATATTAAAGATGCTTACCTCCATAAGCAGTACTGTATGACACCCCGCACGGGGCACCTTGAGCAATCTTGGTGACGGTACTGGCGATACCGCGGACCCCGAGCCCCCAAACATAAGCTGGATCCAACCGTGGCGATGTGTTTATAGGTGGAGGGTTAGAAACCACGAACGGTGGCCGTCGGAGCCCAGGTCAAGCTCCGGCGGATGGGCTCCCTGTCTGTTTACCAGGCAGGGAGCTCCGGGACCTCTCAGGCTATCAGGGTAAGGTTTGAGAAGAAAGAACCCCCGTCCCCTGCTTCTATACTATGATGTATGGCATTCTCTAAACCCCCCCCCAAACGTGATCGGTCCCTGAAAAGGGGCCGCACCGAAGTATCTTTTCCTTCATTGCCATCTTTGACATTTCCTGAACCAGATAATTTTTCTCGATTTCTTGTCATGGAATCCATCAATCCAACCCACCCCCTTGCATCTCAGTCAGTCTTCTTGATTGCCAAGTATCTTGAAGCCATAGTAGGAAAATCGTATAAGTGCAAGAAACAAAAGTCTGGTGAACTCCTAATTGAAATAAATGACAAGCAGCAGTCTGCAAAGCTTCTTGCTCAGACCAGACTGGCTGATCTCGACATCCGGGTCACACCCCATCGGAGCCTCAACAGCTCACAGGGTGTGATATCCGAGACAGACCTCCTGAACGAAACGGATGCGGATCTCCTTGCCGGCTTGAAGGATCAGGGCGTCACTGCCGTGAGACGCATCAATATCCGCAGAGACGACAGGGAGATTCCGACCAAACACATTATCTTGACTTTCGACCGCGCAGTTCTTCCACAATACATAAACGCAGGTTTTATCCGTTGCTCCATCCGTCCCTACATCCCGAACCCGCGGCGCTGTTTTAAGTGCCAGAGGTTCGGGCACGGTACGAACTCTTGCCGTGGCCGAACGACGTGTGCAAAATGCGCGGCGCACGATCATCCGAGCGAGAACTGCCCATCCGAAACTCTCACTTGTGTAAACTGCGGGGGGCCGCATGCAGCGTACTCCCGCAAGTGTGAAAAATTCCAAATGGAAAAAAAGATAATTAACATCAAGGTCACGGAGAACATCACCTTCCCAGAGGCGCGAAAGAGGTTCGCCTCTTTCCCTCTGGGGAGGTACGCAGACGCGGCTCGCCGGGGGGCGGAGCGGCGTCTGGTTTCCACAGGGACCCAGTTCAGCGAGTCTGACCTGGTCCCGCCCCCGCCCCCCGCTGGGTTGCCTCACGCAGCCCAACCCGGCACCACGCCGCTTGCTGAGGCAGCAGCGGTTGTGGTGCAAACCACTTCTGTCGGGACCGGTGCCGCTCCCGCCTCTGTCTCCCCGTCCTCCAGTACGTTGGAGGGTACCGAGGTGATGGACACCACGGGCCCCGCACCGGCTCCCACCGTCACCGCACCGCCCGTGCCACCTCTGGTGCCCCGGACGCCCTCGGCAGTGGCGGCTCAAACGAAGGGCTCCCGAGGGGGGGCCAAGTCCGGGGGGCCCGGTCCGTCGGGCACCCCTCGGACATCCGACGACGAGATGGATGTCGGGCCGTTCCTGCCTGCAACGCAGCGCAAGGAGCGGCCACCGACATCGAAGCCTACAGACAGGCCTAAAAAGCCTAACCCCAGAGTAACAGCCCCGAAAGACGACACATGAACACATACACACACTCCATTCATTCTTAAACCTAAATAATGGGAACAGAAAACATCATTCAATGGAACTGCAGAGGCCTCCTTAAAAATCTTGATGATGTGTATGATATCCTGCATGCCAATCAGCCAAGTCTCATGTGTCTCCAAGAGACTCACCTCAATTCCAAACAGACAAATTTCTTAAATAGGTACATGGTATTCAGAAAGGACAGGGTTGGCTGCACACACTCTTCAGGAGGTGTGGCAATTGTCGCCCGGAAATCCTTAGCCTGCCACCCTGTCACTCTGAACACTGTCCTCGAGGCTGTAGCAATTCGAACAATAATATTTAATAGGTTGGTAACGGTGTGCTCCATTTACATTCCTCCTGATCATGCACTTTCGAGCTCTGATTTCGAGGCGCTGGTCGACCAGCTGCCCGAACCATACATCCTAACAGGCGACCTTAATGCGCACAACTCTCTTTGGGGCTCCTCCAGAACGGATGCCCGAGGTCGCCTGATAGAGAAATTTCTTACATCTTCAGGAGCATGCCTTTTCAACAAAAAACAGCCTACCTACCATAACTTAGGACATAATACGTACTCACATCTCGACTTGGCTATTGGTTCTGCAATTCTCTTTCCATGTCTTGAGTGGGGCGTGGGCACGGACCCATATGGTAGTGACCACTTCCCCACATCCCTAACATACAGAGGTAAAGGCCCATGCAGTCCATCTGCCCATAACAGGTTTAATGAATCAAAAGCAAACTGGAGTACATTGATAGAAACATCTAAACTACACCACACAACCATAAAACACCTACACGTGGAGGAAGCAGCCCAACTCGTCACGGCGCACATAGTCGACGCCGCCGAAAAGTCCATGCCCCAGGCCTCCAGTGCGTCCCGCAACCCAAGGAGGCCCTGGTGGAACGAGGACTGCAGGCGGGCGCGAGAGGCCCAGAACAAGGCGTGGGGTGTCCTTCGCCGGTACCCCACGTCAGATAACCTAATTTCTTTTAAACGGGCAAAGGCTTTGGGGAAGCGAGTGCGTCGTGAGGCAAAAAGGGAGAGTTGGCGCAACTTCCTCACTTCCATCAACTCATACACTGACACACACAAAGTCTGGACACGAATACGAAAACTAAAAGGACAACTGACACACAGCCTGCCCCTGGTTAGTACAACAGGGGACACACTGGAAGACCAGGCTAACACACTTGCACAACACTTCGAACACGTGTCCAGTTCAGCACAATACACAAACACTTTCATGAAACACAAGACATCTGCAGAAAAGAAGTCCCTGCGTGATAACAACAAGTCGCACACTTCTTACAATTCTCCTTTTTCTATTCATGAGCTGAAGGTTGCTCTGAGCACATGTAAGCCTTCAGCTCCAGGTGCAGACAAAATCACATACACCATGATACAACACCTACACCCAGACACTCTTGAAACACTCCTACATCTATACAACAACATATGGCTTTCGGGGCACATTCCTCGCTTTTGGAGGGAGGCCATAGTAGTGGCTTTCCTGAAGGAAGGAAAGGACCCTTCCTCTCCTGCTAGCTATCGGCCCATCGCCCTCACAAGCTGCCTGTGCAAGCTCCTCGAGAAGATGATAAATAGGAGACTCGTGTACTTTCTTGAGTACAATGGTCTTCTCGAGGGCTGCCAGGCAGGCTTCAGGGCGGGGCGGTCCACGAACGACCAACTCGTCGCGCTCGAGTCCTATGTAAAGGATGCTTTCCTCCACAAACAATATTGTATGACGGTATTCTTTGATCTGGAAAAAGCGTACGATACCGCGTGGCGGTATGGCATCCTAAGCGACCTCAAGTCCTTCGGCATGTCAGGTAACA
Organism: Haemaphysalis longicornis; assembly: GCF_048455015.1. Taxonomy (NCBI): domain Eukaryota; kingdom Metazoa; phylum Arthropoda; class Arachnida; order Ixodida; family Ixodidae; genus Haemaphysalis; species Haemaphysalis longicornis. The sequence goes on from NW_027526362.1 coordinate 2,798,008, forward strand.
TGATAAACACACTTGCCAGCTACTTGTCTCAAAGAACCTTTCGTGTGCGAGTTGGAACTGCACTGTCTAGGGTTCATGTGCAGGAAAATGGAGTGCCACAAGGTGGAGTTTTAAGTTGCACCCTTTTTATTGTGAAAATGAATTCCCTTAGGAAGGCGCTGCCACCGTCGATTTCCTGTTCAGTCTATGTAGACGACATTCAACTCTCCTTTAAATCCTGTAACCTGTCTGTCTGTGAGCGCCAGGTCCAGCTTGGTGTTAACAAGCTAGCTGGCTGGGCAGATGGCAATGGTTTTAAATTTAATCCCGGGAAGTGCACTTGTATTTTGTTTTCCAAGAGACGTGGTATCCGGCCGGATCCAGACATTCAACTCCACGGTGTCTCTATTCCTGTAAAAAAGGAGCACAAGTTCTTGGGTATTATCTTTGACGAAAAGCTGACATTCATCCCACACATAAAACAACTAAAACATAAATGCTTAAAAACAATGAATATCCTGAAGGTTCTGTCGCACATCTCTTTTGGTGCCGACAAACAACTTCTCTTACGTGTTTTTACCAGCTTGATAGGTTCACGATTGGACTATGGTAGCGTTGTTTATGGGTCAGCAAGTAAAACATCTCTCAAAATGCTGGACCCAGTGCTCCATCTCGGGCTCCGCCTGGCGTGTGGCGCCTTCCGCACTAGCCCGGTCGAAAGCCTCTATGTGGAGTGCAACAAATGGAACCTACAACGTCAGCGAGCTTACACAGATCTCCTTTATGCTTTTAAAATTTCATCCATGCCTCACCATCCTTTTAAATCAGTTTTTCATGATACGTCCATGACTGAACTCCTTTAAAATCGACCATCGATCTCTGCGCCCTTCTCTTACAGAGTTAGAGAGGAGGCGTCAGAGCTTGCTGTCTCCTTTTTAGATACAATCCAAAGTTCTCTGACGGATTTTATAGCACCATGGCATCTCCGCCCTGTATCATGCGACACATCTTTTACACATCTAGATAAAAAGCGAGCTCCCACATGTGCAATTCTGCAGCATTTCTTGTATTTGCAGCAGAAGTATGAGTGCTCTGAATTTTATACGGATGCCTCTAAGACTTCCACCTCTGTGTCCTGCGCGGCGCATGGGCCCGGCCTTAGTGTCACCAAAACTCTGAATAGTCATACTAGTATATTTACGGCAGAGGCTTACGGTGTACTTCTTGTTGTCAATCATATACTTCAAAGTCACATCCCACAATCCATTATATATACAGACTCCCTCAGTGTCGTGCGGGCGTTGTCGTCAACAAAGTCTTCGAAAAATCACGTTGTAAATCTAATAGTCAAGGGTATTATGTCGGTGTATGTACGCAAGTTTGAACTGGTTCTTTGCTGGGTCCCTGGCCACAGTGGTATAGCCGGGAACGAAGCAGCGGACCGAATGGCTGCTGCTGCTACACTCTCGAATACAGTAGACATAACTACATTACCCTACACCGACGTGAAACCACACATCAGACAACAACTTCGCAAAACATGGCAAACGCACTGGAGTGAACAAACAGACAACAAGTTACACGTAATAAAACCACACTTGGGACCATGCACCACCGACACACGTAATAGATACACTGAAGTCGCCTTGGCTAGATTACGGATAGGGCACACTCATGCAACGCACTCGCACCTTCTCACGGGGTCTCCAAGACCTCTGTGCAGCAGGTGCGGAGAGGCCCTATCCGTGATCCACATCCTCATACAATGTAAGGCACTCGACATTACACGACGAAAACACTTCCCACAACTACACACACGACATATTCCACCACACCCGTCACACTTCTTAGGAGATGAAGCCATGTTCTCTGTTCAGCGAACCTTAAGGTTCCTATCTGAAGTTCATTTCTTAGAACTCATCTCTTATCACCCATAGTTTTACCCCTGGTCCTATACACCAGCCACCTTATTTAATTTTTAACCACTCTTGTTCTTCACCCTGGCCCTTTACACCAGCCGTGCTCATTGTTTTTAACTGATTTTATTTCGTGTTCTCCTATCAAATCACTTTGTGTTTGGCGCTCTTTGCCCATGTCGGCCTTGCGCCAATAAAATCAATCCATCATCATCAGTACTGTATGACAGTATTCTTTGATCTTGAAAAGGCGTACGACACTGCTTGGCGGTACGGCATCCTCAGCTATTTGAAGTCCTTTGGTATATCGGGTAACATGTGGAACACGCTTGCCAGTTACCTCTCTGAAAGAACGTTTCGCGTGCGAGTTGGAACTGCACTCTCTAGAGTTCATGTGGAGGAAAACGGTGTTCCGCAAGGTGGAGTTTTGAGTTGCACGTTGTTTATTGTAAAAATGAACTCTCTTCGGAAGGCTCTGCCACCAACCATTTCCTGCTCAATCTATGTAGACGACGTGCAATTATCCTTTAAGTCTTGTAACCTGTCTATCTGCGAGCGCCAAGTCCAGCTTGGTGTTAACAAGCTAGCTGGCTGGGCAGATAGCAACGGTTTTAAATTTAATCCAGTGAAGTGTACTTGTGTTTTGTTTTCGAAAAGGCGCGGCATTCGGCCGGATCCAGATATCAAACTCAATGGTGTCTCAATTCCAGTCAGAAATGAACACAAGTTTTTAGGTGTAGTCCTTGATGAAAGGCTTTTGTTCATTCCACACATAAAACAACTTAAAGATAAATGCTTAAAGGCCATGAATATACTCAAGGTTCTCTCCCACTCTTCATATGGGGCTGACAAACAACTTCTTTTACGTGTTTTTACCAGCCTGATAGGTTCACGATTAGACTATGGAAGCGTTGTTTATGGGTCAGCAAGTAAGACATCCCTCAAAATGCTGGACGCAGTGCTTCATCTGGGGCTCCGGTTGGCATGTGGCGCCTTCCGGACTAGCCCGGTCGAAAGCCTCTATGTGGAGTGTAATAAATGGAACCTACAACGTCAGCGAGCATACACAGATCTTCTTTTTGCTTTTAAAATTTCATCTATGGCACACCATCCTTTTAAATCGGCTTTTTATGATACGTCTCAGACTGCACTTCTCCTAAACCGACCATCGTTCTCTGCGCCCTTCTCTTACAGAGTTTGAGAGGAAGCGTCAGAGCTTTCTGTCTCCTTTTTAGACACCATACAAAGTTCTCAAACAGATTTTATAGCACTATGGCATCTCTGCCCTGTATCATGCGACACATCCTTCACACATGTAGATAAAAACCGAGCTCCCACATGTGCAATTCTGCAGCACTTCTTGTATTTGCAGCAGAAGTATCAATTTTCTGAATTTTCTCTAAAACTGCCACCTCTGTGTCCTGCGCGGCGCATGGGCCTGGCCTTAATGTCACTAGAACTCTTAGCAGTAATACCAGTATCTTTACGGCAGAGGCTTATGGTGTACTTCTTGTTGTTAATCATATCCTTCAAAGTCACATCCCACAATCCATTATATATACAGACTCCCTCAGTGTCGTGCGGGCGTTGTCGTCAACAAAGTCTTCAAAAAATCACGTTGTAAATCTAATAGTCAAGGGTATTATGTCGGTGTATGTACGCAAATTTGAACTGGTTCTTTGCTGGGTCCCTGGCCACAGTGGTATAGCCGGGAACGAAGCAGCGGACCGAATGGCTGCTGCTGCTACTCTCGAATACAGTAGACATAACCACATTACCCTACACCGATCCCCGCAGGGGGCACCTTGTGTACTCAAGGTGTTTTGGTGAGTACCGCCACCACGGTCCCGAGCTCCGCAGGGGTGCCTACTGCCGTAGGCATTTGGTGACTTGCAACACCACGGACCCGAGCACATGTGGGTTGGACCCACCCACGCCCCGGCTGTGCGTGGCTGAGCCGTGTACGGGGAAAAGGGAATCCTGGTGGCTGAGCCAAAGCTGGGGTTGTTTTGGACCTTCATGGCCCCCCGGTAGAGGCAACACGCCACTTTGGCCCCTGCTTCTCGCAGACGGTGCCCCCGGTCTGACCCACCCGGGGGGAACCAGCCAGTCGCCTTTTCCTGCCTCCCTCTCAGCTCTTTCACTTTCCTGTCTTCTTTTCTACCCCTATCCTGTCATCTCTTCTTTTCCTCATTTCTACACATTTCCAGGCGGCGAGGGTTAACCCTGGGTAAGGAATCAACCTTGAGGACTTAAACAGGGTTATAGCAGCTATGTATGGCTAACGCCCATCTGGCGCGTTTCCAGGTTGGGCTCGGTGGTGGGCGGCCAGCATAGCTGCTGAATTGATTTCACTTGTTATGGCAACAAAATTTTCTGCATCCCATGATCGTCCTCCAAAACGGGGACGCAATGAAGCAGTCCAGCAGTTTTTCACTCCTAAAATGTCCGAAAATTTCCTAAAGTTCCACGTCATGCACTGTGAAAAAGAAGGCTTGTCAATGAGACGTCTGTCACCATTCTTGGTAGCCAAAGTTCTAACGAATGAGCTAGGCGGCGGTTATAAAGTAAGCAAGTTGGGAAGCGGTGACCTTCTCCTAGAAGTACAAGATGCAGCTCAGTGTGCCAAGTTGACGAAAATAACCACTGTTGGCGACAATCCTGTAAGCATCAGTCCCCACCGATCCATGAACACTACCAGATGTGTTATCTCTGATGAAGACTTTCTGAACTTGTCTGAGCAAGAACTCCTGGAAGGGTTCGAGGGCCAGAATGTTGTGAATGTTCAACGAATCAAAATACGTAGAGATGGGAAGGAAATTTCTACCAAGCATGTAATCCTCACATTCTCGACCAGTTTACTGCCCGAGTCTGTAGAAGCAGGCTACGTTAAAATCCCTGTGCGTTTGTATATTCCAAACCCCCGACGCTGCTATATATGCCAAAGATTTGGCCATGGTTCATTGAGCTGCCGAGGCAAGGCAGCATGTCCAAAGTGTAGCCTCCCCGACCACTCGTCTGACACCTGTGAAGCTCCACTCCACTGTGTAAACTGCATGGGAGAGCACGCCGCGTACTCGCGCTTGTGCCCGCAATGGAAGAAAGAAAAAGAAATAATTGCTCTGAAGTATAAGGAAAACATTACCTTTAGGGAAGCACGACAGAGACTCTTCCTGACACACACTAGCTTTGCCGATGTAGCGCGACGGGGGGCGGCGCTACACTCGGTTCGAGTTCCCCTTGGAACCCTCCCAGCGAGGCCCCAATGGACACCCCAAGCCCCCTCAGTGCCGGTGGCTAAGGCCACTGCACATGCCACAAAAGAAGAGTCAAGGGCGGCCCCAGCACCCCTTGATGCCAACGCTAGGCCCCTTGCTGGCACTGCAGTGCCGGTCCCTGCTGAGAGGCAGGCTGCCGCAACCAGCCAGCCTAGCCCTGCTGTCGAGGCTTCGCAAGAAGCCATGGACACAACGCCAAGCTCTCCATTGCGCGGTACGCCGATAGGGCGTGGCAAGTTGCTTGACTGTTCAAAGCAAAAGCCACCTAGGGTCACGGCTCCTGGGAAGGTGTCTTGAGCCTGGGAGGGTGACAGCATGGCACTTCCTTAATCCTTATTCAGTATAAGCTGATGGTAGCTGATAATGTAGTCCAATGGAACTGCAGAGGCCTCCTGAAAAACTTGGTCCCCGCACGGGGCACCTTGAGTATTCATGGTGACGGTGTTGGCGACACCGCGGACCCCGAGCCCCCAACATAAACTGTAACCTACCGTGGTGATGTGTTTAAAGGTGAAGGGTAGAAGCCTCAAACGGTGGCCGTCGTAGCCCAGGTCAAGCTCCGGCGGATGGGCTTCCTGTCTGTTTACCAGGCAGGGAGCTCCGGGACCTCTCAGGCTATCAGGGTAAGGTTTGAGAAGAAAGTACCCCCGTCCCCTGCTTTTTTCTATGCTGTATGGAAAATTCAAAACCCCCCCCCAAACGTGATCGGTCCCTGAAAAGGGGCCGCACCGAAGTATCTTTCCCTTAACTTCCAAGCATGAGCTTCCCAAAGCCAGACAAACACTCTCGTTTCCTTGTTATCGAATCCCTTGACACAGCCCGCCCTCTTGCTTCACAATCAGTATTTTTGATTACAAAATACCTTGATGGAATCATTGGGAAAACCTATAACGCCAAAAAACAACGCACAGGTGAAGTCCTTGTTGAAGTAAAAAACCAACAGCAGGCAACCACACTTCTTGGTCAGACGAAAATGGTCGATCTGGACATCAGGGTCACACCCCACCGCAGCCTGAATAGCTCGCAGGGTGTGATCTCTGAGGCAGATCTTCTTAACGAGACAGATGCCGATATTCTTGAAAGTCTAAAGGATCAGGGTGTCACAGCCGTGCGCCGCATCACGATGCGTAGAGATGATAAGGTAATCCCCACGAAACATATCATCTTGACCTTCAACTGCTCCTCACTTCCTGACCATATCAACGCAGGGTTCATCCGATGCTCCATTCGTCCTTACATTCCAAACCCGCGCCGCTGCTTTAAGTGCCAGCGGTTCGGGCACGGAACCAACTCCTGCCGTGGTCGTCTGACCTGCGCAAAGTGCGCTCAGCATGATCATCCATCTGATAATTGTCCATCATCAACCCTCACCTGCGCCAACTGCCAGGGACCCCATGCCGCCTACTCTCGAACGTGCGAGAAGTTTAAGCAGGAGAAGGCGATTATTAATGTGAAGGTAACTGAGAACATCACCTTCCCAGAGGCGCGAAAGAGGTTCGCCTCTTTCCCCCTGGGGAGGTACGCCGACGCGGCTCGCCGGGGGGCGGAGCGGCGTCTGGTGTCCACAGGGACCCAGTTCAGCGAGTCTGACCTGGTCCCTCCTCCGCCCCCCCCTGGGTTGCCTCTGGCAGCCCAATCCGTTCCCACGCCGCTTGCTGAGGCAGCAGCGGTTGTGGTGACAACCTCTTCTGTAGGGACCGGTGCCGCTCCCGCCTCTGCCTCCCCGCCCTCCAGTGCGTTGGAGGGTACAGAGGTGATGGACACCACGGGCCCCGCACCGGTTCCCACCGCCACCGCACCGCCGGTGCCACCTCTGGTGCCCCGGACGCCCTCGGCGGTGGCGGCTCAAACGAAGGGCTCCCGAAAGGGGGTCAAGTCCGGGGGGCCCGGTCCGTCGGGCACCCCTCGGACATCCGACGACGATATGGATGTCGGGCCGTTCCTGCCTGCAACGCAGCGCAAGGAGCGGCCACCGACTTCCAAGCCTACAGACAGGCCTAAAAAGCCTAACCCCAGAGTAACAGCCCCGAAAGACGACACATGAACACGTACACACACTCCATTCATTCTTAAACCTAAATAATGGGAACAGAAAACATCATTCAATGGAACTGCAGAGGCCTCCTTAAAAATCTTGATGATGTGTATGATATCCTGCATGCCAATCAGCCAAGTCTCATGTGTCTCCAAGAGACTCACCTCAATTCCAAACAGACAAATTTCTTAAATAGGTACATGGTATTCAGAAAGGACAGGGTTGGCTGCACACACTCTTCAGGAGGTGTGGCAATTGTCGCCCGGAAATCCTTAGCCTGCCACCCTGTCACTCTGAACACTGTCCTCGAGGCTGTAGCAATTCGAACAATAATATTTAATAGGTTGGTAACGGTGTGCTCCATTTACATTCCTCCTGATCATGCACTTTCGAGCTCTGATTTCGAGGCGCTGGTCGACCAGCTGCCCGAACCATACATCCTAACAGGCGACCTTAATGCGCACAACTCTCTTTGGGGCTCCTCTAGAACGGATGCCCGAGGTCGCCTGATAGAGAAATTCCTTACATCTTCAGGAGCATGCCTTTTCAACAAAAAACAGCCTACATACCATAACTTAGGACACAATACATACTCACATCTTGACTTGGCTATTGGTTCTGCAATTCTCTTTCCATGTCTTGAGTGGGGCGTGGGCACGGACCCATATGGTAGTGACCACTTCCCCACATCCCTAACATACATAGGTAAAGGCCCATGCAGTCCATCTTCCCATAACAGGTTTAATGAATCAAAAGCAAACTGGAGTACATTCACAGAAACATCTAAACTACACCACACAACCATAAAACACCTACACGTTGAGGAAGCAGCCCAACTCGTCACGGCGCACATAGTCGACGCCGCCGAAAAGTCCATGCCCCAGGCCTCCAGTGCGTCCCGCAACCCAAGGAGGCCCTGGTGGAACGAGGACTGCAGGCGGGCGCGAGAGGCCCAGAACAAGGCGTGGGGTGTCCTTCGCCGGTACCCCACGCCAGATAATCTCATTTCCTTTAAACGGGCAAAGGCTCTTGGGAAGCGTGTGCGTCGTGAGGCGAAAAGGGAGAGTTGGCGCACCTTCCTCACTTCCATCAACTCATACACCGACACTCACAAAGTCTGGACACGAATACGTAACCTTAAAGGAGGACAGACACACAGCCTGCCCCTGGTCAGTACAACAGGGGACACACTAGAAGACCAGGCTAACACACTTGCACAACACTTCCAACATGTTTCCAGCTCTGCACACTACACAAACACTTTCCTAAAACATAAAAATACTTGTGAAAAGAAGTCCCTACATGACACTAACAGGTCAAAATCTGGTTACAATTCTGAATTTACACTCTATGAGTTGAGGGTTGCCCTGAGCACATGTAAACCTTCAGCTCCAGGGGCAGATAAGATTACATACACCATGATACAACACCTACACCCAGACACTCTTGAAACAATCCTACACCTATACAATAAAATATGGCTTTCGGGGCAGATTCCACACTCTTGGAGGGAGGCCATAGTAGTGGCGTTCCTGAAGGAAGGGAAGGACCCTTCCTTTCCCGCCAGTTATCGTCCCATCGCCCTGACAAGCTGCCTGTGCAAGCTGCTCGAGAAGATGATAAATCGCAGGCTCGTGTACTTCCTTGAGTACAACGGTCTTCTCGAGAGCTGCCAGGCAGGCTTTAGGGTGGGGCGATCCACCAACGATCATCTTGTTGCGTTGGAATCCTTCATAAAAGATGCATTTGCTCATAAGCAGTTCTGCCTTACGGTATTCTTTGATCTTGAAAAGGCTTACGACACAGCCTGGCGATACGGCATGCTTAGCGACCTGAAGTCCTTTGGTGTGTCAGGTAACATGTTAAATACCATTTCTAGCTACATGTCCACGAGGACATTTCGTGTTAAGGTTGGGTCATCCCTGTCCGGGATACATGTGCAGGAAAATGGTGTGCCGCAAGGTGGAGTTTTAAGCTGCACATTGTTTATCGTTAAGATGAACTCCCTCCGAAAGGCATTGCCACCAACCATTTCCTGTTCCATTTATGTAGACGATGTTCAAATATCTTTTAAATCCTGTAACCTGTCCATTTGCGAACGCCAAGTACAGCTCGGTGTTAAGAAGCTTGCTGGATGGGCGGACCTTAACGGTTTTAAACTGAACCCGGGCAAAAGTACTTGTGTTCTGTTCTCCCGCAAGCGCGGGCTTAGTGCGGACCCTGAGATTGCTCTTGGCCGTGCGTCTATTCCTGTTAAAAGGGAGCACAAGTTTTTAGGTGTCATATTTGATAACAAGCTCACGTTCATACCTCACGTCAAAGCACTTAAACATAAATGCCTAAAAACACTAAACATTCTCAAGGTGCTCTCCCACCAATCCTATGGTGCAGACAAGGAGCTACTTCTCCGGGTCTTTACCGCCTTAGTCGGGTCCCGGTTAGACTACGGCAGCGTCGTGTATGGGTCGGCATCAAAAACCGCACTAAAAATGCTTGACCCAGTACTCCACTTGGGTCTGCGCCTTGCGTCGGGTGCGTTCCGCACTAGCCCGGCCCAGAGTCTATATGTTGAATGTCATAAGTGGTGCCTTGAGTACCAACGAACGTATGTGGACTTTCTCTACGCTTTTAAAATTTCATCTTTGAAGGACCATCCTTTTAAACGTGTTTTTAATGATACATCCACATCGCCACTGTTTGTAAATCGCCCGTCTGTTCCTTTGCCGTTCTCACTTAGAGTGAGACAGGAAGCTTCAAATTTCGACATCTCCTTTTTAGACATTCACACATCTTCTTTTACTGACGTCTTACCACCCTGGGAGCTTCAACCTGTGTGTTGTGACTTGTCCTTCGTGAAAATTGATAAAACCAGGGTACCACAAACTGCTATTTTGCAGCACTTCTTGTCCCTGCAGTTCAAGTATGAATGTGCAGAGTTTTACAGTGACGCATCAAAAACTGCCCTTACTGTGTCCTGTGCGGCGCACGGACCCGATTTTAGAGTCTCTAAGACCTTGAACTCGAAGACCAGCATTTTTACGGCAGAAGCCCATGGCGTTTTGCTTGTTTTAAATCACATAGTGCAACATGAAATACCCAAGTCTATCATTTTCACAGATTCACTGAGTGTTGTACATGCATTGTCATCCAACAAGTCTTCTAAAAACCATGTTCTTAATGTAGTGTATAAAACCATTATGTCCGCGTATGCATTAAATCTCGAGGTGATCATGTGTTGGGTTCCAGGCCACTCTGGGATTGCGGGAAATGAGACCGCTGATCAGATGGCCGCTGCTGCTGCACATACAAATACACCGGACATAGCAACAGTACCCTACACAGACCTCAAGCCACACATAAGACAACACGTGCGAAGAACATGGCAAACACACTGGGACGAACAGACAGACAACAAACTACATGTAATAAAGCCACACTTGGGACGGTACATATCTGACTCACACAACAGACACTCGGAAGTCGCCTTGGGTAGGCTACGGATAGGGCACACGCATGCAACTCACTCGTATCTGCTGACGGGATCTCCTAGACCCCAGTGCAGCAGGTGCGGAGAGGCCCTATCCGTAGTGCACATACTAATAACATGCAAGGCACTTCACACAACACGACACAAACACTTCAGAGAACTCTACAGACAACATATTCCCCTACATCCATTGTTTTTTCTAGGTGACGATGCCATTGTTTCAGTGAAACGTGTGCTTGAGTATTTGTCAGAAGTCAAGTTTTTAAACCTCATTTCCTATCATGCATAATGAAATCTGGCCCTATACACCAGCCATGCCCATTGCCGTTATCGGATTTTACTTTTGTTTTTATTGACTTTACATAGTGGTTAAGGTCTCACCCTCATATGACTATTGTTTTGGCGCTCTTTGCCCTAGTTGGCCTTGCGCCATAAACATCCAACCATCATCATCATCATCATCCTGAAAAACTTGGACGATATCTATGAATTGCTGTCACAACACCAAATAAGTATTATGTGTCTCCAGGAGACACACTTGAGGACGAACCAAACAAACTTCTTAAAGAACTATTCTGTATTTAGGAAAGACAGGGATGGCTGCATGCATCCCTCTGGATCTGGAGGAGTTGCCATTATCGTGCAAAAATCAGTGGCATGCCAGTTCTTACCGCTACAGACCAGTTTAGAGGCTGTAGCCATACGAGCCATTATCTTTAATAAGCTGGTAACAGTATGCTCACTGTACATACCTCCAGACCACGGGCTCTCTAGTATGGAGTTTGAAACATTAGTTGATCAGCTGCCAGAGCCGTATCTGCTAGTTGGGGATTGTAATGCTCACCACCCACTCTGGGGTTCTGCACGCACGGATGTTAGAGGATGCCTCTTTGAAAAGTTTCTGCTATCATCTGGAGTGTGCATACTTAACAAGAAAGACCCAACATATTATAACACAACACATGCCACGTACTCCTGCATAGATCTCGCCATAGCCTCTCCAGTTCTGTTTCCAGCACTCCAGTGGAAGGTCATTAATAACCTGTACGGAAGTGACCACTTTCCAGTAAGCCTCAAGCTTTTAGACAATAAACAAGACAACACTCCATGCCCACAAAAGTTCAAGGAGGAGGCCGCAGACTGGAAAAAATTCAAAGAGCTCTCTGAGTGTCACTATACACTTATAGACAACCTCGGTATTGACGAAGCTGCTGAGACTCTGACCACCCATATAATTGAAGCTGCGCTGAAGTCCATCCCCCAGACTTCTTCTAGTAGGGTTGCTAAGCCAAAACCTTGGTGGAATGATGATTGCAGGCAGGCCCGTAAGGAACAGAATAAGGCATGGGGTGCCTTGCGTAGGTGCCCAACGACTGAAAACTTGGTACTTTTCAAGCGGGCAAAGGCCAATGGCAGACGGATTCGGCGCATTGCGAAAAGAGAAAGCTGGAATCGTTTTGTGTCATCAATCACATCATATACTGACACGCGGAAAGTATGGAGGAGAATTAAAGCACTCCGAGGAAGTAACACTCTTACGCACCCTTTGGTCAGCACAAGTGGAGACACTTTACAAGACCAAGCGAATGCCCTAGGCAAGCATTTTGAGTATGTATCAAGCTCAGCTCACTATTCAAATAACTTCCTGAGACACAAGAATGCAGAGGAACGGAAGATCGTATGGGACAAACGGCATTCTGAGGTAGGGTATAATTGCCACTTCACTATGCAGGAGCTTAAAGTTGCGCTCACTAATTGTGGTAAATCATCACCAGGGCGAGACCGAATAACATATACCATGATTAAGCACCTGCACCACAACACGCTAGAAGCACTCTTACTGTTGGTTAACAAGATCTGGCGTGCAGGGCGGTTTCCAAAAGTGTGGAAAGAAGCTTTTGTGGTGCCGATTCTAAAGGAGGGGAAAGATCCATCACTTGCAACTAGTTTTAGACCGGTCGCTTTGACCAGTTGCTTATGCAAGGTCTTCGAAAAAATGATTAACCGTCGCCTTATCTACTTTCTTGAGTACCATGGTATTATAGACAATCGCCAGGCGGGTTTTCGCTCTGGTAGATCTACAGCAGACCACCTAGTGGCTATTGAATCCTACATCAGGGATGCATTTGTTCATAAGCAGCATTGTTTATCAGTTTTCTTTGACCTTCAGAAAGCTTATGACACAGCCTGGCGTTATGGTATTCTTTGTGATCTGCGCCGCCTTGGAGTTTGTGGAAACATGCTGAACAGTTTGAAGGATTACCTTTCGGAGCGCACCTTTCAGGTTAGGGTTGGAAACGTCCTCTCGAAGATGTTCGTCCAAGAAAATGGAGTGCCGCAGGGTGGTGTGCTTAGCTGCACCCTTTTTATTGTTAAAATGAATTCCTTAGGAACTGCACTGCCTCGCTCCATATCCTACTCACTATATGTTGATGATGTGCACATTGCCTTTAAATCATGTAATATGTCCATTTGTGAGAGGCAAATCCAACTAGCTGCAAACAAACTTACAAAATGGGCAGATGAGAATGGCTTCTGTTTTAACCCAGAAAAAAGCACGTGTGTGGTCTTCTCTAGGCAGCGTGGTATCCGCCCAGATCCCGTTATTACACTCAATGAAACACCCATAGCGGTAAAAAAGGAGCACAAGTTCCTTGGGGTTGTGCTTGATGACAAACTTTCATTCATTGCACACCTCAAACGCCTTAGAGTTAAATGTTTGGATACAGTCAGGATCCTGAAAGTCCTCTCACACCAGTCTTGGGGTACTGACACAAAGTGCCTATTGGCTTTATTCAATAGCCTTGTGAGGTCCCGCATCGACTACGGGTGTCTTGTTTATCAATCCGCCGCGAGAACAGCACTAAAGATGCTAGACCCTGTCTACGATCTTGGCCTTCGTCTGGCTACAGGCGCTTTCCGAACAAGCCCTGTTTTAAGCCTGTATGTGGAAGCCAATCAGTGGTCTCTTGAAACACAGCGGAAGTACACTGGGTTGAATTATGCTCTCAAAGTGACATCCTTGACCGGACACCCTAACAGCACTCTAGGTAACCAGGCAATCAAGCTTTTTGAAAAGCGACCTGCCACGGCTGAGCCATTTCTTCTGTCGGTGAGGGCACTGGCCAAAGGCCTGGGAATATCCTTCACTGACGCTCAGAAAACCAGCTTTGCTGACCTTGTCCCTCCTTGGGATCTGTGCCCTATCTCTTGTGATCTCTCTTTTATGAAGATTGACAAAAGAACCGCTCCAAAGCAATTAATTATGCAGCATTTTTTGCTTTTGCAGAACAAGTACAGAGCATCTGAGTTCTACACAGATGCTTCCAAGTCAGCTGGTGCAGTATCATGTGCTGCACATGGTCCAAACTTTTCCACGTCAAATACTATGCCTAAGCCACATCTATATTCACTGCTGAAACACACGGCCTTGTATTGGCTGTAGAATATATTATTCAGAACAATGTCCAAAAGTCAGTGATATTCACTGATTCTCAAAGTGTTGTGCAGGCTTTAGCGTCAGGAAAGTTACAAAAAAATCCAGTCTTTAATCAATTGCTAAAACTGCTGTGCTCAGCCCACCAACAAAAACTTGAAATCACAGTCTGTTGGGTCCCAGGTCACTGCGGCATAGCCGGAAATGAGCAAGCAGACAGAAATGCTGTAACTGCAGCTCTTCGGAGTGACCTAGATATTCAAAGCGTCCCGTACGAGGATCTTAAAGCGTACGTACGTAAGAGGCTGCGCGACCAATGGCAGGAAGATTGGAATGGGCAAACAGCAAACAATGATGATGATGGTTGGGTTTTTTATGGCGCAAGGCCGACTAAGGGCAAAGAGCGCCAGAGGAAATTTTATTTAATGAAGTGAAGTGGTTACAAAAAAAAAAAAACAGTCAACCGAACATAGTAAAATCAGTTACAGATAATGGTGATGGCTGGTGTATAGGGCCAGATTTGATTATGCGTGATAGGAAATGAGGTTTAAAAACTTAACGTCTGACAAATACTCAAACACACGTTTAACAGAAACAATGGCTTCGTCACCTAGAAACTGCGATGGATGTAGTGGGATATGTTGTCTGTAGAGTTCTCTGAAGTGTTTGTGTCGTGTTGTGTGAAGTGCCTTGCATGTGAGTAGTATATGCACTACGGATAGGGCCTCTCCGCACCTGCTGCACTGCGGTCTAGAAGATCCCGTCAGCAGATACGAGTGCGTTGCATGGGTGTGCCCTATCCGTAATCTGGCCAAGGTGACTTCAGAGTATCTATTGCGTGTGTCGGTGGTGTATGGTCCCAATTGAGGTTTTATTACGTGTAACTTGTTGTCTGTTTGTTCACTCCAGTGTGCTTGCCATGTTTTGCGAAGTTGTTGTCTGATGTGTGGTTTCACGTCGGTGTAGGGTAATGTGGTTATGTCTACTGTATTCAAGAGTGTAGCAACAGCAGCCATTCGGTCCGCTGCTTCGTTCCCGGCAATACCACAGTGGCCAGGGACCCAGCAAAGAACCAGTTCAAATTTGCGTACATACACAGACATAATACCCTTGACAATCAGATTGACAACGTGGTTTTTCGAAGGCACTGTTGACGACAGTGCCCGCACAACACTGAGGGAATCTGTATAGATAATGGATTGTGGGATGTGGTTTTGAAGTATATGATTGACAACAAGAAGTACACCATAAGCCTCTGCCGTAAAGATACTAGTATGACTATTCAGAGTTCGAGTGACACTAAGGCCGGGCCCATGCGCCGCGCAGGACACAGAGGTGGCAGATCTAGAAGCGTCCGTATAAAATTCAGAGCACTCATACTTCTGCTGCAAATACAAGAAATGCTGCAGAATTGCACATGTGGGAGCTCGCTTTTTATCTAGATGTGTAAAAGATGTGTCGCATGATACAGGGCGGAGATGCCATGGTGCTATAAAATCCGTTAGAGAACTTTGGATGGTGTCTAAAAAGGAGACAGCAAGCTCTGACGCCTCCTCTCTAACTCTGTAAGAGAAGGGCGCAGAGATCGATGGTCGATTTAAAAGGAGTTCAGTCATGGACGTATCATGAAAAACTGATTTAAAAGGATGGTGAGGCATGGATGAAATTTTAAAAGCATAAAGGAGATCTGTGTAAGCTCGCTGACGTTGTAGGTTCCATTTGTTGCACTCCACATAGAGGCTTTCCACCGGGCTAGTGCGGAAGGCGCCACACGCCAGGCGGAGCCCTAGATGGAGCACTGGGTCCAGCATTTTGAGGGATGTTTTACTTGCTGACCCATAAACAACACTACCATAGTCCAATCATGAACCTATCAAGCTGGTAAAAACACGTAAGAGAAGTTGTTTGTCAGCACCAAAAGAGATGTGCGACAGTACCTTCAGGATATTCATTGTTTTTAAGCATTTATGTTTTAGTTGTTTTATGTGTGGGATGAATGTCAGCTTTTCGTCAAAGATAATACCCAAGAACTTGTGTTCCTTTTTTACAGGAATAGAGACACCGTGGAGTTGAAGGTCTGGATCCGGCCGGATACCACGCCTCTTGGAAAACAAAATACAAGTGCACTTCCCCGGATTAAATTTAAAACCATTGGCATCTGCCCAGCCAGCTAGCTTGTTAACACCAAGCTGGACCTGGCGCTCACAGACAGACAAGTTACAGGATTTAAAGGAGAGTTGAATGTCGTCTACATAGACTGAACAGGAAATCGACGGTGGCAGGGCCTTCCTAAGGGAATTCATTTTCACAATAAAAAGGGTGCAACTTAAAACTCCACCTTGTGGCACTCCATTTTCCTGCACATGAACCCTAGAGAGTGCAGTTCCAACTCGCACACGAAAGGTTCTTTGAGACAAGTAGCTGGCAAGTGTGTTTATCATGTTACCTGACATGCCGAAGGACTTGAGGTCGCTTAGGATGCCATACCGCCACGCGGTATCGTACGCTTTTTCGAGATCAAAGAATACCGTCATACAATATTGTTTGTGGAGGAAAGCATCCTTTATATAGGACTCGAGCGCGACGAGTTGGTCGTTCGTGGACCGCCCCGCCCTGAAGCCTGCCTGGCAGCCCTCGAGAAGACCATTGTACTCAAGAAAGTACACGAGTCTCCTGTTTATCATCTTCTCGAGAAGCTTGCACAGGCAGCTTGTGAGGGTGATGGGCCGATAGCTAGCAGGAGAGGAAGGGTCCTTTCCTTCCTTCAGGAAAGCCACTACTATGGCCTCCCTCCAAAAGCCAGGAATGTGCCCCGAAAGCCATATGTTGTTGTATAGATGTAGGAGTGTTTCCAGAGTGTCTGGGTGTAGGTGTTGTATCATGGTGTATGTGATTTTGTCTGCACCTGGAGCTGAAGGCTTACATGTGCTCAGAGCAACCTTCAGCTCATGAATAGAAAAAGGAGAATTGTAAGAAGTGTGCGACTTGTTATTATCACGCAGGGACTTCTTTTCTACAGATGTTTTGTGTTTCATGAAAGTGTTTGTGTATTGTGCTGAACTGGACACGTGTTGGAAGTGTTGTGCAAGTGTGTTAGCCTGGTCTTCCAGTGTGTCCCCTGTTGTACTAACCAGGGGCAGGCTGTGTGTCTGTTGTCCTTTTAGTTTTCGTATTCGTGTCCAGACTTTGTGTGCGTCAGTGTATGAGTTGATGGAAGTGAGGAAGGTGCGCCAACTCTCCCTTTTCGCCTCACGACGCACTCGCTTACCCAAAGCCTTTGCCCGTTTAAAAGAAATTAGGTTACCTGACGTGGGGTACCGGCGGAGGACACCCCACGCCTTGTTCTGGGCCTCTCGCGCCCGCCTGCAGTCCTCGTTCCACCAGGGCCTCCTTGGGTTGCGGGACGCACTGGAGGCCTGGAGCATGGACTTTTCGGCGGCGTCGACTATGTGCGCCGTGACGAGTTGGGCTGCTTCCTTCACGTGTAGGTGTTTTATGGTTGTGTGGTGCAGTTTAGATGTTTCTGTGAATGTGCTCCAGTTTGCTTTTGATTCATTAAACCTTTTATGGGAAGATGGACTGCTCGGGCCTATACCTATATACGTTAATGAAGTGGGGAAATGGTCACTACCATATGGGTCCGTGCCCACACCCCACTCAAGGCATGGAAAGAGAACTGCGGAACCAATAGCCAAGTCAAGATGCGAGTATGTATTGTGTCCTAAGTTATGGTATGTAGGCTGTTTTTTGTTGAAAAGGCATGCTCCGGAGGATGTAAGAAACTTCTCTATCAGGCGACCTCGGGCATCCGTTCTAGAGGAGCCCCAAAGAGAGTTGTGTGCATTAAGGTCGCCTGTTATGATGTATGGTTCGGGCAGCTGGTCGACCAGCGCCTCGAAGTCAGAGCTCAGAAGTGCAAAATCAGGAGAGATGTAAATGGAGCATACCGTTATTAACCTATTAAATATTATCGTACGGATTGCTACAGCCTCAAGGACAGTGTTCAGAGTGACAGGGTGGCAGGCTAAGGATTTCCGGGCGACAATTGCCACACCTCCTGAAGAGTGTATGCAGCCAACCCTGTCCTTTCTGAATACCATGTACCTATTTAAGAAATTTGTGTGTTTAGAATTGAGGTGGGTTTCCTGGAGACACATGATACTTGGCTGACTGGCATGCAGAATCTCATTCACATCGTCAAGATTTTTAAGGAGGCCTCTGCAGTTCCATTGCATGATGTTTTCTGTTCCCATTATTTAGGTTTAAGAATGAATGGAGTGTGTGTATGTGTTCATGTGTCGTCTTTCGGGGCTGTTACTCTGGGGTTAGGCTTTTTAGGCCTGTCTGTAGGCTTGGAAGTCGGTGGCCGCTCCTTGCGCTGCGTTGCAGGCAGGAACGGCCCGACATCCATCTCGTCGTTGGATGTCCGAGGGGTGCCCGACGGACCGGGCCCCCCGGACTTGGCCCCCCCTCGGGAGCCCTTCGTTTGAGCCGCCACCGCCGAGGGCGTCCGGGGCACCAGAGGTGGCACGGGCGGTGCGGTGACGGTGGGAGCCGGTGCGGGGCCCGTGGTGTCCATCACCTCGGTACCCTCCAACGGACTGGAGGACGGGGAGACAGAGGCGGGAGCGGCACCGGTCCCGACAGAAGTGGTTTGCACCACAACCGCTGCTGCCTCAGCAAGCGGCGTGGTGCCGGGTTGGGCTGCGTGAGGCAACCCAGCGGGGGGCGGGGGCGGGACCAGGTCAGACTCGCTGAACTGGGTCCCTGTGGAAACCAGACGCCGCTCCGCCCCCCGGCGAGCGGCGTCTGCGTACCTCCCCAGAGGGAAAGAGGCGAACCTCTTTCGCGCCTCTGGGAAGGTGATGTTCTCCGTGACCTTGATGTTAATTATCTTTTTTTCCATTTGGAATTTTTCACACTTGCGGGAGTACGCTGCATGCGGACCGCCGCAGTTCACACAAGTGAGGGTTTCGGATGGACAGTTGTCAGTCGGATGATCGTGCGCCGCGCATTTCGCACACGTCGTTCGGCCACGGCAAGAGGTTGTACCGTGCCCGAACCGCTGGCACTTAAAACAGCGCCGCGGATTCGGGATGTACGGACGGATGGAGCAACGGATGAAACCTGCATTTATGTGTTGTGGAAGAACTGCGCGGTCGAAAGTCAAGATAATGTGCTTGGTGGGAATCTCCTTGTCGTCTCTGCGGATAGTGATGCGTCTCACGGCAGTGACGCCCTGATCCTTCAAGCCGGCAAGGAGATCCGCATCCGTTTCGTTCAAAAGATCTGTCTCGGATATCACACCCTGGGAGCTGTTGAGGCTCCGATGGGGTGTGACCCTGATGTCTAGATCAGCCAGTCTAGTCTGAGCTAGAAGCTTCGTGGACTGCTGCTTGTCATTTGTTTCGATGAGGAGTTCACCAGACCTTTGTTTTTTGCACTTATATGATTTTCCTACTATGGCTTAAAGATACTTGGCGATCAAGAAGACTGACTGAGATGCTAGAGGGTGGGTTGGATTGAGCGATTCCATCACAAGAAATCGAGAGAAATTATCCGGTTCAGGAAATGTTAAAGATGGCAATTGGGGAAAAGATACTTCAGTGCGGCCCCTTTTCAGGGACCGATCACGTTTGGGGGGGGGGGGGGTTTGGAAATGCCATAGAGCATAGTATAAAAGCAGGGAGACTGGGGTACTTTCTTCTTTGACCTTACCCTGGTAGCCAAAGAGGTCCCGGAGCTCCCTGCCTGGTAGACAGACAGGGAGCCCATCCGCCGGAGCTTGACCTGGGCTCCGACGGCCACCGTTAGAGGTTTCTACCCTTCACCTTAAAAACACATCACCACGGTTGGATCCAGCTTATGTTTGGGGGCTCGGGGTCCACGGTATCGCCAGTACCGTCACCAAGATTGCTCAAGGTGCCCCGTGCGGGGAAACAGCAAACAAATTGCACATGGTAAAATCCAACTTAGGTAGATCGATCCGTGAGAAACGAGACAGGATCACAGAGGTTACTCTCTAGACTGCGCATAGGCCATACCCATGCTACACATGCGTACCTATTGAAAGGAACAGAACAGCCACGCTGCTTGAGGTGTGGAGGGTCGCTATCAGTTATTCACATACTAGTAGAATGCAAACTACTTGAACCGCAAAGAAAGCTTCATTTTCCAGAATTGTACACATGCATGATCCCTCAACACCCATTGCTGTTTTTATCAGACGAGCCACTTTTCTCTGTGAGCCGTGTTTTTAAGTACCTCTCTGACGTAGATTTTTTAAGGTATGTGTCGTGTCACCCGTGAGCCGAGCCACCATCGCACGCTAGAACCCGGTAGGGCCACTCATTGCTACCGCAAAGACGGTGGCAAGGGGTGCACATAGAAAATGCCTCTCATAGTGACAAATGTTTTTACTTGGCCCTCTACACCAATACTTTTTTTAAAGAGAACTTTGAGATACCTTTTATTATATATTCTGTACTTTATATTCTCACTTGAATAATCCTCACCATAGTACTGGCGCTCTTTGGCCTTGATGCCCTTGCGCCAAGAAAACCTAACATCATCATCAACCCTACACCGACGTGAAACCACACATCAGACAACAACTTCGCAAAACATGGCAAACACACTGGAGTGAACAAACAGACAACAAGTTACACGTAATAAAACCACACTTGGGACCATACACCACCGACACACGTAATAGATACACTGAAGTCGCCTTGGCTAGATTACGGATAGGGCACACTCATGCAACGCACTCGCACCTTCTCACGGGGTCTCCAAGACCTCTGTGCAGCAGGTGCGGAGAGGCCCTATCCGTGATCCACATCCTTATACAATGTAAGGCACTTGACACAACACGACACAAATACTTCCCACAACTACACACGCGACATATTCCACCACACCCATCATACTTCTTAGGAGATGAAGCCATGTTTTCAATCAAACGCGTTTTCGAGTTTCTTACCGACGTAAAATTTTTACATCTCATTTCTTATCATGCATGTTGACAACCTGGCTCTTTACACCAGTCATCTTCATTACGTTGTGTTTTACTTTGTTTATTTTTACTAAAGTGTTCTTTTACTTCCATGTCACTTTCATGTAATCACTTTTGTTTGGCGCTCTTTGCCCTTAGTCGGCCTTGCGCCATTAAACTCTAAACATCATCATCAGAACGAGCCTGGTAGCATGCAAAGCGGGAGCATAAAATGCGCGCGAAGTACACAACAGAGACGCGGCGTCATGCATCTCCCGTATGGAAATTTAAATCAATGTCTAGAAAAAAGAAGCCGTAGGAATTGTATTTGACTTAACTTTTACATATCAGAATAAAGCATACCAGAAAATGTTTGATATATGCTGCTCATATTCACTGTGTTATCAGTTTCTGTTACCAGACCACTTGAGTTTTGGTTTCACCCCGCACGGGGCACCTTGAGCAATCTTGGTGACGGTACTGGCGATACCGCGGACCCCGAGCCCCCAAACATGAGCTGGATCCAACCGTGGCGATGTGTTTATAGGTGGAGGGTTAGAAACCACGAACGGTGGCCGTCGGAGCCCAGGTCAAGCTCCGGCGGATGGGCTCCCTGTCTGTTCACCAGGCAGGGAGCTCCGGGACCTCTTTGGCTACCAGGGTAAGGTCAAAGAAGAAAGTACCCCCGTCTCCCTGCTTTTTCCTATGCCATATGGATAAATCAAACCCCCCCCCCCAGACGTGATCGGCCTCCGAAAAGGGGCCGCACCGAAGTTTCCTTTCCATCCCTTCCAACAATCCACAGTCCAAAACCTGACAACTATCCTCGATTCTTGGTTATCGAGGCAGTTGACAAAACAAACCCTGTTTCATCCATGTCCGTATTCTTGATCACTAAGTTCCTGGAAGGCATCCTCGGAAAATCGTTCGATGCTAAGAAACTCCGTACCGGTGAAGTCCTAGTCAATCTCAAGACGCAGCAACAAGCTACTAACCTCCTGTCGCAAACCTGCATGGCAGATCTGGCCATCACAGTCACTCCCCATCGTAGCCTCAACAGCTCTCAGGGTGTGATCTCGGAGACCGATTTGTTGAATGGGACCGAAGCTGATCTATTGGAAGGCCTGAAAGATCAGGGTGTAACTGCAGTGAGGCGTATCACCATCAGACGAGACAATAAGGAAATCCCCACAAAGCATATAATCTTGACATTCAACAAATCAAAACTTCCTGAACACATCAATGCTGGCTTCATTAGGTGTGGTGTACGACCGTACATACCTAACCCGCGCCGCTGCTACAAGTGCCAGCGATTCGGGCACGCTACAACTTCTTGTCGCGGCAAAACGACCTGTGCGAAATGCGCCGCACATGACCACCCTACTGAAAACTGTAACTCTACTACCTTCACCTGCGCAAACTGTCAGGGGCCGCACGCAGCATGGTCCCGCAGCTGTGAAAAGTTTCAATTAGAAAAGAAAATCATTAACATCAAGGTCACAGAAAACATCACCTTCCCGGAGGCGCGGAAGAGGTTCGCCTCTTTCCCTCTGGGGAGGTACGCCGACGCAGCTCGCCGGGGGGCGGAGCGACGTCTGGTTTCGGCAGGGACCCAGTACCGCGAGTCGGACTTGGTCCCGCCCCCGCCCCCCTCTGGGGTGCCTCAGGCAGCCCAACCCGCCTCCGGACCGCTCGCTGAGCCAGCAGCGGCTGTGGGGGCAACCACGTCTGCTGGGAGCGATGCTGCATCCTCCACTTCCGCTCCAGCGTCCCAAACCACTAGCGAGGGCGCAGACGAGATGGAGACGGAGGAACTAGCGGCAGCTCCAACCCCCACCGCACCGCCTGCGCCATCCGAGGCATTCCTTAAACCCTCGGTGGTTGTGGGTCAGTCAAAGCGCGCCCAAAAGGGTGCGCGGTCCACGGGGCCTGATCAGTCAGGCAATCCGAGGACATCAGACGACGAAACGGATGTCGGACCATTCTTGTCTGCGGTGCACCGCAAGGAACGTGTCCCGACGCCAAAGCCTCCCGACAAGCCCAAAAAGACGAGAGTCACAGCCCCGAAAGACGACACATAAACATACACACTCCAGTAGCTCTCACACTAAATAATGGGAAGAGAAAACATAATTCAATGGAACTGTAGAGGCCTTCTTAAAAATCTTGACGATGCATATGAAATACTGCATGCTAATCAGCCAAGTGTAATGTGTGTCCAGGAAACACATCTGAATTCTAAGCACACAAATTTCTTGAATAGTTACCTGGTATACAGAAAGGACAGGGTTGGCTGCACACACTCTTCTGGCGGTGTGGCCATAATCGCCCGCAAATCCTTAGCATGCCACCCTGTCACCTTGAACACCGTCCTTGAGGCTGTAGCAATGCGCTTAATAATATTGAATAGGTTGATAACGGTATGCTCCATATGCATTCCTCCTGATGTTTCACTTTTAGGCTCTGACTTCGAGGCGCTGGTTGACCAGCTGCCCGAACCATACATCCTGACAGGCGACCTTAATGCTCACAACACTCTTTGGGGCTCTTCTCGCACGGATGCCCTAGGTCGCCTTATAGAAAAATTCCTTACATCTTCAGGAGCATGCCTTTTCAACAATAAACAGCCTACATACCATAACATAGGACACAACACATACTCATGTCTTGACTTGGCAATGGGTTCCGCAGTTCTTTTTCCATGTCTTGAGTGGGGTGTGGGTACAGACCCATATGGCAGTGACCACTTCCCCACCTAACTTACATATATAGGTAAAGGCCCAAGCAGTTCATCTTCCCATAATAGGTTCAATGAAGCACGAGCTAACTGGAATACATTTACAGAGACATCCAAACTACACCACACATCCATAGGACACCTACACGTTGAAGAAGCTACCCAACTCCTCACGGCGCACATCCTCGACTCCGCCGAAAATTCCATTCCCCACGCCTCTGGTGCCCCGCGCAACCAGCGGAGGCCGTGGTGGAATGAGGACTGTAGGCGGGCGCGAGAGGCCGAGAACAAGGCGTGGGGTATCCTTCGACGGTACCCCACGTCGGGCAACCTTATTTTGTTCAAACGGGCCAAGGCGTTAGGAAAACCTGTGCGCCGTGAGGCAAAACGAGAGAGTTGGCGCACCTTCCTTACATCTATTAACTCATACACAGACACACACAAAGTCTGGACACGAATCCGAAAACTAAAAGGACAACAGACACACAGCCTGCCCCTGGTTAGTACAACAGGGGACACACTGGAAGACCAGGCTAACACACTTGCACAACACTTTCAACACGTTTCCAGCTCTGCACACTACACAAACACTTTCCTGAGACATAAAACCGTTTGTGAAAAGAAGTCCTTACGTGATAATAACAGGTCAAATTCTGGTTACAACTCTGAATTTACTCTCTATGAGCTGGAGACTGCCCTGAGCACATGTAAACCCTCAGTTCTAGGCGCAGACCAGATTACATACACAATGATACAACACCTACACCCAGATACTCTTGAAACACTCCTACACTTATACAACATCATATGGCTTTCGGGGCACATTCCATTCCTAGTCGGGGCACTTGCTAGTCCTTGTTACCTCAGGGTTGAGGATGAACACACCTGGCATTCACTTCAAAGAACACGTCAGGTTCTGTTTCAGCGCCCGTCGCTTCCTCGGCGCAACCGCCGAGGCGGAGCAGCGAGGCAGGACCTTGAACATGAACACGACTGATGCCATGCCACACTGCGCCTGGACCACTAAAGCCTGTAAATGAAGAGTATCACACCATGTATGCCTTTGCACTTGGAAAACGCAAGGGTTTTGTATTCGGACCGTGATGACCTCGATTCTTCTTGGGTCTGCTTCTCTCTTATCTAAACCATTTCCACCAACATAAAGCACGGCAAAGTCCGCGCACTCAAAATATGGGCATGATATTGCTCGCAATATCCTGGGCACATCGTGCCCTCGAAAACTGAAGGTGTAGGTCCCGACTGATGGCAACAAATGCCAGCCTGGACCGGCAAAGAAATTTCACCTGACTCGCCACTGAACACACCGCACACGGATGCTTTGGCTTACCGTGGGACCTCGTCTGTGACTAAAACAACCGTGATGACCTCACAGATTTTTGTTTGGTCTGCTTCCCTCTTATCTAAACCATTTCCACCATTGTAAAGCATGACAAAGTCCGCGCACTTAAAATGTGGGCATCATATTGCTCGCGAAAGCCTGGGCACGTGCCCTCGACAACTGAAGGTGTAGGTCCCGACTGATGGCCACAAATGCCAGCCTCACTGGCGAAGAAATTTCACGGGACTATCGCCAATGATCACACCGCGCAGGGATGCTTTGGTTCACTGTGGGACCTCGTCTGTGACCAAAGCGACCGTGATCACCTCAGATTTTTCTTGGGTCCGCTTCCCTCTTATCTAAACCATTTCCACCAACCTAAAGCACGGGAAAGTCTCGCACTTAAAGAATGGGCATGATATTGCTCGCGAGAGCCTGGGCACATTGTGCCCTCGAAAACTGAAGGTGTAGGTCCCGACTGATGGCTACAAATGCCAGCCTGACTGGCAAAGAAATTTCACGTGACTATCGCCAATGATCACACCGCGCAGGGATGCTTTGGCTCACGGTTAGACCTCGTCTGTGACCAAAGCGACCGTGATGACCTCACAGATTTTTCTTGGGTCCGCTTCCCTCTTATCTAAACCATTTCTACCAACCTAAAGCACGGGAAAGTCTCGCACTTAAAATATGGGCATGATATTCCTCGCGAGAGCCTCGGGACATTGTTCCCTCAAAAACTGAAGGCGTAGCTCCCGACTGATGGCTACAAATACCAGCCTGACTGGCAAAGAAATTTCACGTGACTATCGCCAATGATCACACCGCACAGGGATGCTTTGGCTCACTGTGGGACCTCGTCTGTCACCAAAGCGACCGTGATGACCTCACGGATTTTTCTTGGGTCCGCTTCCCTCTTATCTAAACCATTTCCACCAACCTAAAACACGGGAAAGTCTCGCACTTAAAATATGGGCACGATCCCCGCACGGGGCACCTTGAGCAATCTTGGTGACGGTACTGGCGATACCGCGGACCCCGAGCCCCCAAACATAAGCTGGATCCAACCGTGGCGATGTGTTTATAGGTGGAGGGTTAGAAACCACGAACGGTGGCCGTCGGAGCCCAGGTCAAGCTCCGGCGGATGGGCTCCCTGTCTGTTCACCAGGCAGGGAGCTCCGGGACCTCTTTGGCTACCAGGGTAAGGTCAAAGGAGAAAGTACCCCCGTCTCCCTGCTTTTATACTATGCTTTATGGTATTGTCTAAAACCCCCCCCAACCGTGATCGGCCCCCTAAAAGGGGCCGCACCGAAGTATCGTTTCCCCCATTGCCATCTTTGACATTTCCTGAACCAGATCATTACTCTAGATTTCTTGTCATGGAGTCCCTGAATCCAACCCACCCTCTTGCATCTCAGTCAGTCTTCTTGATCGCCAAGTATCTTGAAGCCATAATAGGAAAATCATATCAGGCCAAAAAACAAAGAACTGGTGAACTCCTCATCGAGGTACATGACAAGCAGCAGTCCACAAAGCTTCTAGCTCAGACTAGACTGGCTGATCTAGACATCCGGGTCACACCCCATCGGAGCCTCAACAGCTCGCAGGGTGTGATATCCGAGACAGACCTCCTGAACGAAACGGATGCGGATCTCCTTGCCGGCTTGAAGGATCAGGGCGTCACTGCCGTGAGACGCATCACAATCCGCAGAGACGACAAGGAGATTCCCACCAAGCACATTATCTTGACCTTTGACCGCGCAGTTCTCCCACAACACATAAATGCAGGTTTCATCCGGTGCTCAATACGTCCCTACATCCCGAACCCGCGGCGCTGTTTTAAGTGTCAGCGGTTCGGGCACGGTACGAACTCATGCCGTGGCCGAACGACGTGTGCGAAATGCGCGGCGAATGATCATCCAAGCGATAATTGTCCATCCAATACCCTGTCTTGTGTGAACTGCGGCGGGCCGCATGCAGCGTACTCCCGCAAGTGTGAAAAGTTCCAACTCGAAAAAAAGATCATAAACATTAAGGTAACCGAGAACATCACCTTTCCAGAGGCGAGAAAGAGGTTCGCCTCTTTCCCTCTGGGGAGGTATGCCGACGCAGCTCGCCGGGGGGCGGAGCGGCGTCTGGTGTCCACAGGGACCCAGTTCAGCGAGTCTGACCTGGTCCCGCCCCCGCCCCCCGCTGGGTTGCTTCACGCAGCCCAACCCGGCACCACGCCGCTTGCTGAGGCAGCAGCGGTTGTGGTGCAAACCACTCCTGTCGGGACCGGTGCCGCTCCCGCCTCTGTCTCCCCGTCCTCCAGTGCGTTGGAGGGTACCGAGGTGATGGACACCACGGGCCCCGCACCGGCTCCCACCGCCACCGCACCGCCTGTGCCACCTCTGGCACCCCCGACGGTGGCGGCTCAAACGAAGGGCTCCCGAAGGGGGGCCAAGTCCGGGGGGCCCGGTCCGTCGGGCACCCCTCGGACATCCGACGACGAGATGGATGTTGGGCCGTTCCTGCCTGCAACGCAGCGCAAGGAGCGGCCACCGACTTCCAAGCCTACAGAAAGGCCCAAAAAGCCGAATCCAAGAGTAACAGCCCCGAAAGACGACACATGAACACACGAACACACACATTCCAGTCATTCTTAAATTTAAATAATGGGAACAGAAAATATCATCCAATGGAACTGCAGAGGCCTCCTTAAAAATCTTGACGATGTGTATGAGATTCTGCATGCCAGTCAGCCAAGTATTATGTGTCTCCAGGAAACCCACCTCAATTCTAAACAAACAAATTTCTTAAATAGGTACATGGTTTTCAGAAAGGACAGGGTTGGCTGCACACACTCTTCAGGAGGTGTGGCAATTGTCGCCCGGAAATCCTTAGCCTGCCACCCTGTCACTCTGAACACTGTCCTTGAGGCTGTAGCAATCCGTACGATAATATTTAATAGGTTAATAACGGTATGCTCCATTTACATTCGTCCTGATTTTGCACTTCTGAGCTCTGATTTCGAGGCGCTGGTTGACCAGCTGCCCGAACCATACATACTAACAGGCGACCTTAATGCGCACAACTCTCTTTGGGGCTCCTCCAGAACGGATGCCCGAGGTCGCCTGATAGAGAAGTTTCTTACATCCTCCGGAGCATGCCTTTTCAACAAAAAACAGCCCACATACCATAACTTAGGACACAATACATACTCTCATCTTGACTTGGCTATTGGTTCCGCAGTTCTCTTTCCATGTCTTGAGTGGGGTGTGGGCACGGACCCATATGGTAGTGACCATTTCCCCACTTCATTAACGTATATAGGTATAGGCCCGAGCAGTCCATCTTCCCATAACAGGTTTAATGAATCCAAAGCAAACTGGAGTACATTCACAGAAACATCTAAACTACACCACACAACCATAAAACACCTACACGTGGAGGAAGCCGCCCAACTCGTCACGGCACACATCCTCGACGCCGCCGAAAAGTCCATTCCCCAGGCCTCCAGTGGGTCCCGCAGCCCAAGGAGGCCCTGGTGGAACGAGGACTGCAGGCGGGCGCGAGAGGCCCAGAACAAGGCGTGGGGTGTCCTTCGCCGGTACCCCACGTCAGATAACCTCATTTCTTTTAAACGGGCAAAGGCTTTAGGGAAGCGAGTGCGTCGTGATGCGAAAAGGGAGAGTTGGCGCACCTTCCTCACCTCCATCAACTCATACGCTGATACACACATAGTCTGGACACGAATACGCAAGCTGAAAGGACAACAAAAAAAACAGCCTGCCCCTGGTTAGCACAACAGGGGACACACTCGAAGACCAGGCCAACACACTTGCACAACACTTCGAACACGTGTCCAGCTCATCACACTACACAAACACTTTCATGAAGCACAAAACGTCTGCGGAAAAGAAGTCCCTGCGTGATAGCAAGAAGTCGCACACTTCTTACAATTCTCCTTTTTCAATTCATGAGCTGAAGGTTGCTCTGAGCACATGTAAGCCTTCAGCTCCAGGTGCAGACAAAATCACATACACCATGATACAACACCTACACCCAAACACTCTTGAAACACTCCTACATCTATACAACAACATATGGCTTTCGGGGCACATTCCTCGCTCTTGGAGGGAGGCCATAGTAGTGGCTTTCCTGAAGGAAGGAAAGGACCCTTCCTCTCCTGCTAGCTATCGGCCCATCGCCCTTACAAGCTGCCTTTGCAAACTCTTCGAGAAGATGATAAACAGGAGACTTGTGTACTTCCTTGAGTACAACGGTCTTCTCGAGGGCTGCCAGGCAGGCTTCAGGGCGGGGCGATCTACAAATGACCAACTTGTCGCCCTTGAATCATACATAAAGGACGCTTTCATCCACAAACAGTTTTGCACAACGGTATTTTTTGACCTTGAGAAGGCCTATGACACCGCTTGGCGTTACGGGATCCTAAGTGACCTAAAGTCTTTCGGTGTTTCGGGCCATATGCTCAACACCCTTGCTAGTTATTTGTCCGAAAGAACGTTTCGTGTGAGAGTAGGTAGCGCACTCTCAAGAGTTCATGTGCAAGAAAACGGCGTTCCGCAAGGTGGAGTGCTAAGCTGCACTCTGTTCATAGTTAAAATGAACTCCCTTGGGAAGGCATTGCCACCTACAATTTCTTATTCAATGTATGTAGACGACATCCAGCTATCTTTTAAATCATGTAATATGTCCATCTGTGAGCGTCAAGTCCAGCTCGGTGTCAAAAAACTTGCCAGCTGGGCAGACAAGAACGGTTTTAAAGTTAACCCAGAAAAAAGCACCTGTGTTGTCTTTTCCAGGAGGCGTGGGATCCATCTGGACCCAGACATTATCCTTAATGGCGTATCGATTCCTGTGAGGAAGGAACACAAGTTTTTAGGTGTGGTGCTGGATGAAAGGCTTACGTTCATCCCTCACATTAAACAATTGAAACATAAATGTCTAAAGGCTCTCAACATTCTTAAAATCTTGTCCCACCAGTCGTATGGAACGGATAAGCAACTCTTGTTACGTATTTTCACAAGTCTAGTGGGGTCTAGATTGAACTATGGGAGTGTTGTGTATGGGTCAGCCACTAAAACAGCACTTAAAATGCTCGACCCAGTGCTTCACTTGGGGCTTCGCCTCTCTTGTGGCGCATTCCGTACGAGCCCTGTACAGAGTCTTTACGCAGAGTGTGACAAATGGTGCTTATCACACCAGCGAACCTATGTTGACTTGTTATATGCCTGTAAAATTTCATCAATGGACAACCATCCTTTTAAACCGGTTTTTAATGATACATCCACATCAAAACTCTTTTTAAATCGCCCGTCCATTCCTGTTCCCTTCTCGCTCAGAGTAAGGGACGAGGTCACTATTCATGAGGTCTCCTTTGTAGACACATTCAAGTCATCTATCACTGATCTTGTAGCACCATGGCATCTTCGTCCTGTTGCATGTGACTTGTCTTTCTTAAAATACAATAAGAACAGGACACCGAAAAGTGGGATTCTGCAGCATTTCATGTATGTGCAGGATAAATACAAGGCTGCAGAGTTTTTCAGCGATGCATCGAAAACGTTCACTGCAGTGTCTTGTGCGGCGCATGGGCCGAATTTTGAAGCATATAGAACCATGAATGTAAAGACAAGTATTTTTACGGCAGAAGCATATGGCATTTTTCTTGTTGTAAGTCACATAGTTGAACATCATATTCCTAAATCCATCATCTATACAGATTCACTGAGTGTCGTCCGTACATTGTCATCCGGAGAGTCCTCGAAAAACCATGTAGTTAACCTTGTCTTGAAATCAATTGTGCTGGCATATTCTTCAAACCTTGAGGTGACTGTGTGTTGGGTGCCAGGCCACTCTGGCATCGGCGGAAATGAACTGGCGGATGGAATGGCCGCCAATGCTGCAGTCCGAAACACAGTAGACATAATAACACTACCTTACACAGACCTCAAGCCACACATAAGACAACACTTGCGCAGAACATGGCAAACACACTGGAATGAACAGACAGACAACAAACTACATGTAATAAAGCCACACTTGGGACGGTACACATCTGACTCGCACAACAGACACACGGAAGTCGTCTTGGGTAGGCTGCGGATAGGGCACACCCATGCAACCCACTCGTATCTGCTGACGGGATCTCCTAGACCCCAGTGCGGCAGGTGCGGAGAGGCCCTATCCGTAGTGCACATACTAATCACATGCAAGGCACTTCACACAACACGACACAAACACTTCAGAGAACTCTACAGACAACATATTCCCCTACATCCATCTTTTTTCCTAGGTGACGATGCCATTGTTTCCGTCAAACGTGTGTTTGAGTATCTGTCAGAAGTCAAGTTTTTAAACCTCATTTCCTATCACGCATCATGAAATCTGGCCCTTTACACCAGCCATCCTCACTCTCTTTTATTGATTTTACTTTTGTTCTTGCTTATTGATTTCAGTGTCTCAGTTCTCACCTCTCATATTTAACCACTGTTTTGGCGCTCTTTGCCCTAGTTGGCCTTGCGCCATTAACATCCAACCATCATCATCAATATGGGCACGATATTGCTCGCGAGAGCCTGGGCACATTGTGCCGTCGAAAACTGACGGTGTAGGTCCCGACTGATGGCTACAAATGCCAGCCTAGACTGGAAAAGAAATTTCACGTGACTATCGCCAATGATCACGCCGCACAGGGATGCTTTGGCTCACTGTGGGATCTCCTCTGTGACCAAAGCGACCGTGATGACCTCAAAGATTTTCCTTGGGTCCGCTTCCCTCTTATCTAAACCATTTCCACCAACGTAAAGCACAGCAAAGTCTGCGCACTTAAAATGTGGGCATCATATTGTTCGCGAGTGCCTGGGCACATTGTGCCCTCGAAAACTGAATGTGTGCATCCCGACTGATGACTACAAATCCAGCCTCACTTGCAAAGAAATTTCATGTGACTATCGCGAATAATCACACCGCACAGGAATGGTTTGGGTCACTGTGGGACCTCGTCTGTGACCAAAGCGACCGTGATGACCTCGCTGATTTTTCGTGGGTCCGCTTCCCTCTTATCTAAACCATTGCTTGAACTCAGTACTGTGTACATCGCCGTCAATTATTACGCGGATTACTCACAGTTCACAAACCATCCTGTACAGCTTGTAGTCCCCCTATTCGCGACAGTAATGAAGGATGTTGTCTATGCCGGACTGCTTACCAGAATATCCTTTCGAATCGGCAGCCTCTTGCTTGCCAAGCGAGCGTCCAGCTCTTCTTTCGTTGCTACACAAAATTAAAATGCCCGATAAGACAAATGAATTACCATGTGCACCGAGTGAATGTCACCGAAGTAGAAATCTTACCTGCCAGCATCAGCACCTGGGCGCGGTACATGCCTGTGTTAGCTTCTACCAGGTGTTTGCCAGAACACATTGTACAAAGTACACTTACTAAAGTCACGCTCGTCTTTCGGCTGAAAGTTTACGACGGCGTCCACAGGAACAATGTGGAGACGCTTGTCTTCATCATCTATAAATCTTACCACAGCGTGCATGGCACTTTGCGAAAACAAAAATGTATATCGATAGCTATTCTCAGCAATAAAAAAAAAACGAACAGATTGCTGCAATAAAGAAAGGAAAAAAAGGCGACGAAACGACAAAGACATACGCACGCTAAGACAGGCACGGCGAACAGAAGGAAAACGCATCCATGGAAAAACGCCACCAAAACGCAAATGATGATGATGAATAAAGGCCTCTTTTTTTATAGCCAGGAATTTTGCCGGGTTGGCAATTTTCCCGCGACCGATGCACCACCTTGCGAGCATTTCTTGGGGACTGCATGGCGAACAGACGCCGCCGCAGTCACACACTGTTGGGCCGTGCCGTGCGTGGTTATCAGACGTCCCAGCAGCATGGAAAATTGGTAAGTGTCACTTGTTCGGTATGTTAGCAGCGTGAAGTTTAACAGTGCCTAAAGGGGGACGTTTGAAGCGTTGAGGGCTGTCCACTTTGCCCATTAATTCCGTTCTCTACCCACTAAGGTGGCGTGCCCCCCCTGCCCGCGCTTTGTCCTGACGGGGGTTGCCTGTGAGGCTACATTTCGCCGCGCCAGCAGGTAGTACACCCGACCTTTTATCACCAATTGCTTTTATATTCTTCATTCAGGGCAGGTTGCAGTCATTGCCTTTACTTGGCAACGTACAGAAGCTATCCATCCGGGCGTCATTATGCCGTTGTTGGCTGCACCAATAATCCGCGCAAGTGCAAAGTGCTCATAGAAGAAACGTATGAAGTGCACCACAGCAAAAGAAGTGTCAGCGTGGGGGGAGTCTATTTGCTGCACAAAGTTCCGGCATCCCTTGAGTCCTGCCGCGAATGGGTCGTCGTGCTGAACCCCGCACGGGGCACCTTGAGCAATCTTGGTGACGGTACTGGCGATACCGCGGACCCCGAGCCCCCAAACATAAGCTGGATCCAACCGTGGCGATGTGTTTATAGGTGGAGGGTTAGAAACCATGAACGGTGGCCGTCGGAGCCCAGGTCAAGCTCCGGCGGATGGGCTCCCTGTCTGTCTACCAGGCAGGGAGCTCCGGGACCTCTTTGGCTACCAGGGTAAGGTCAAAGAAGAAAGTACCCCCGTCTCCCTGCTTTTTCCTATGCCATATGGATAAATCAAAACCCCCCCCCCCCCAGACGTGATCGGCCCCCGAAAAGGGGCCGCACCGAAGTTTCTTTTCCACCACTTGCTAACTTGAGTCCTCCGAAACCAAACAACTATCCTCGCTTCATCCTGATGGAATCTGTAGACCAATCAAAACCTCTTGCTTCACAGTCTGTATTTCTCGTTTCAAAGTTTCTTGACGGTATTGTTGGAGTGTCGTATAAGGCCAAAAAACATCGAACCGGTGAAATTCCTGTCGAGGTCAGTAGCCAGGATCAGGCCAATAAACTTCTTGCTCAAACCAGCATCGCCGATCTGCCAATCCGAGTCACGCCCCACCGCAGCCTAAACAGCTCCCAGGGCGTGATTTCCGAGTATGACCTACTAAATGAATCTGAAGCTGACCTGCTGGAGGGCCTTCGTAGTCAGGGCGTAACAGCGGTCAGGCGCATAACCATCCGCAGAGATGATAAACAAATACCGACAAAGCACCTCATCCTAACCTTTGACAAGTCATCCTTCCAGAATTCATCAACGCAGGTTACATCCGATGTTCAGTCCGGCCGTACATCCCGAACCCGCGGCGCTGTTTCAAGTGCCAACGGTTCGGGCACGGCACAAACTCCTGTCGCGGCCGACTGACCTGCGCAAAATGCGCCCAGCACGACCACCCGTACGACAACTGTAACGTTCAACAACTTCTTTGCGTAAACTGCCAGGGCCCACATGCGGCCTACTCCAGAAAATGTGAAAAGTTCCAATTAGAAAAGAAAATCATTAACATGAAGGTCACTGAAAACATCACCTTCCTAGAGGCGCGAAAGAGGTTCGCCTCTTTCCCCCTGGGGAGGTACGCCGACGTGGCTCGCCGGGGGGCGGAGCGGCGTCTGGTGTCCACAGGGACCCAGTTCAGCGAGTCTGACCTGGTCCCTCCTCCGCCCCCCCCTGGGGTGCCTCAGGCAGCCCAATCCGTTGCCACGCCGCTTGCTGAGGCAGCAGCGGTTGTGGTGACAACCTCTTCTGTGGGGACCGGTGCCGCTCCCGCCTCTGCCTCCCCGTCCTCCAGTGCGTTGGAGGTTGCCGACGGGATGGACACCGGGGGCCCCGCATCGGCTCCCGCCGCCACCGCCCCTCCCGTGCCACCTCTGGTGCCCCGGGCGCCCTCGGCGGTGGCGGCTCAAACGAAGGGCTCCCGAAAGGGGGCCAAGTCCGGGGGGCCTGGTCCGCCGGGCACCCTTCTCGCATCCGACGAGGAGATGGATGTCACGCCGTTCCTGCCTGCTACGCAGCGCAAGGAGCGGCCTCCGATGTCCAAGCAGACAGAAAAGCCTAAAAATCCTAGAATAACAGCCCCAAAAGACGACACATGAACAAACACACACACACACACTCCAGTTATTCTTAAACTTAAATAATGGGAACAGAAAACATCATCCAATGGAACTGCAGAGGCCTCCTTAAAAATCTTGACGATGTGTGTGAGATTCTGCATGCCAGTCAGCCAAGTATCATGTGTCTCCAGGAAACCCACCTCAATTCTAAACAAACAAATTTCTTAAATAGGTACATGGTATTCAGAAAGGACAGGGTTGGCTGCACACACTCTTCAGGAGGTGTGGCAATTGTCGCCCGGAAATCCTTAGCCTGCCACCCTGTCACTCTGAACACTGTCCTTGAGGCTGTAGCAATCCGTACGATAATATTTAATAGGTTAATAACGGTATGCTCCATTTACATCTCTCCTGATTTTGCACTTCTGAGCTCTGACTTCGAGGCGCTGGTCGACCAGCTGCCCGAACCATACATCATAACAGGCGACCTTAATGCGCACAACTTTCTTTGGGGCTCCTCTAGAACGGATGCCCGAGGTGGCCTGATAGAGAAGTTTCTTACATCCTCCGGAGCATGCCTTTTCAACAAAAAACAGCCTACATACAATAACTTAGGACACAATACATACTCGCATCTTGACTTGGCTATTGGTTCCGCAGTTCTCTTTCCATGTCTTGATTGGGGTGTGGGCACGGACCCATATGGTAGTGACCATTTCCCCACTTCATTAACGTATATAGGTATAGGCCCGAGCAGTCCATCTTCCCATAAAAGGTTTAATGAATCAAAAGCAAACTGGAGCACATTCACAAAAACATCTCAACTACACCACACATCCATAAAACACCTACACGTGGAGGAAGCCGCCCAACTCGTCACGGCGCACATCCTCGACGCTGCCGAAAAGTCCATTCCCCAGGCCTCCAGTGGGTCACGCAGCCCAAGGAGGCCCTGGTGGAACGAGGACTGCAGGCGGGCGCGAGAGGCCCAGAACAAGGCGTGGGGTGTCCTTCGCCGGTACCCCACGTCAGATAACCTCATTTCTTTTAAACGGGCAAAGGCTTTTGGGAAGCGAGTGCGTCGTGAGGCGAAAAGGGAGAGTTGGCGCACCTTCCTCACTTCCATCAACTCATACACTGACACACACAAAGTCTGGACACGAATACGAAAACTAAAAGGACAACAGACACACAGCCTGCCCCTGGTTAGTACAACAGGGGACACACTGGAAGACCAGGCTAACACACTTGCACAACACTTCGAACACGTGTCCAGTTCAGCACACTACACCAACACTTTCATTAAACACAAAGCATCATGTCAGAAGAAGTCCTTGCGAGACACTAATAAGTCGAACTCATCCTATAACACCCCCTTTTCACTTCATGAGCTGAAGGTCGCACTCGGTACTTGTAAACCTTCAGCTCCAGGTGCAGACAGGATTTCATACACAATGATACAACACTTACATGCAGACACACTTGAAACACTTCTTCACCTCTACAATAAAATATTTCTTTCGGGGCACTTCCCACGCTCTTGGAGGGAGGCCATAGTAGTGGCTTTCCTAAAGGAAGGGAAGGACCCTTCCTCTCCCGCCAGTTATCGCCCCATTGCCCTGACAAGCTGCCTGTGTAAGCTCTTCGAGAAGATGATAAACAGGAGACTCGTGTACTTCTTAGAGTACAACGGTCTTCTCGAGAGCTGTCAGGCAGGCTTTAGGGCGGGGCGATCTACGAACGATCAACTCGTTGCGTTAGAGTCATATATTAAAGATGCTTACCTCCATAAGCAGTACTGTATGACAGTATTCTTTGATCTTGAAAAAGCGTACGACACTGCTTGGCGGTACGGCATCCTCAGCGATTTGAAGTCCTTTGGTATGTCGGGTAACATGTGGAACACGCTTGCCAGTTACCTCTCTGAAAGAACGTTTCGCGTGCGAGTTGGAACTGCACTCTCTAGAGTTCATGTGCAGGAAAACGGTGTTCCGCAAGGTGGAGTGTTGAGTTGCACGTTGTTTATTGTAAAAATGAACTCTCTTCGGAAGGCTCTGCCACCAACCATTTCCTGCTCAATCTATGTAGACGACGTGCAATTATCCTTTAAGTCTTGTAACCTGTCTATCTGCGAGCGCCAAGTCCAGCTTGGTGTTAACAAGCTAGCTGGCTGGGCAGATAGCAACGGTTTTAAATTTAATGCAGTGAAGTGTACTTGTGTTTTGTTTTCGAAAAGGCGCGGCATTCGGCCGGATCCAGACATCAAACTCAATGGTGTCTCAATTCCAGTCAGAAATGAACACAAGTTTTTAGGTGTAGTCCTTGACGAAAAGCTCTCGTTCATTCCACACATAAAATAACTTAAATATAAATGCTTAAAGGCCATGAATATACTCAAGGTTCTCTCCCACTCTTCATATGGGGCTCACAAACAACTTCTTTTACGTGTTTTTACCAGCCTGATAGGTTCACGATTAGACTATGGAAGCGTTGTTTATGGGTCAGCAAGTAAGACATCCCTCAAAATGCTGGACCCAGTGCTTCATCTGCGGCTCCGGTTGGCATGTGGCGCCTTCCGGACTAGCCCGGTCGAAAGCCTCTATGTGGAGTGTAATAAGTGGAACCTACAACGTCAGCGAGCATACACAGATCTTCTTTTTGCTTTTAAAATTTCATCTATGCCACACCATCCTTTTAAATCGGCTTTTTATGATACGTCTCAGACTGCACTACTTCTAAACCGACCATCGTTCTCTGCGCCCTTCTCTTACAGAGTTACAGAGGAAGCGTCAGAGCTTTCTGTCTCCTTTTTAGACACCATACAAAGTTCTCAAACAGATTTTATAGCACCATGGCATCTCCGCACTGTATCATGTGACACATCCTTCACACACGTAGATAAAAACCGAGCTCCCACATGTGCAATTCTGCAGCACGTCTTGTATTTGCAGCAGAAGTATCAATTTTCTGAATTTTATACGGACGCTTAATGGTCTAAAGGAGAGGAGGGACCAGGTCTAAAACTGCCACCTCTGTGTCCTGCGCGGCGCATGGGCCCGACCTTAATGTCACTAGAACTCTTAACAGTAATACCAGTATCTTTACGGCAGAGGCTTATGGTGTACTTCTTGTTGTTAATCATATCCTTCAAAGTCACATCCCACAATCCATTATATATACAGACTCCCTCAGTGTCGTGCGGGCGTTGTCGTCAACAAAGTCTTCAAAAAATCACGTTGTAAATCTAATAGTCAAGGGTATTATGTCGGTGTACGTACGCAAATTTGAACTGGTTCTTTGCTGGGTCCCTGGCCACTGTGGTATAGCCGGTAATGAAGCAGCGGACCGAATGGCTGCTGCTGCTACACTCACGAATACAGTAGACATAACCACATTACCCTACACCGACGTGAAACCACACATCAGACAACAACTTCGCAAAACATGGCAAACACACTGGAGTGAACAAACAGACAACAAGTTACACGTAATAAAACCACACTTGGGACCATACACCACCGACACACGTAATAGATACACTGAAGTCGCCTTGGCTAGATTACGGATAGGGCACACTCATGCAACGCACTCGCACCTTCTCACGGGGTCTCCAAGACCTCTGTGCAGCAGGTGCGGAGAGGCCCTATCCGTGATCCACATCCTCATACAATGTAAGGCACTCGACATTACACGACGAAAACACATCCCACAACTACACACACGACATGTTCCACCACACCCGTCATACTTCTTAGGAGATGATGCCATGTTCTCTGTTCAGCGAACCTTAAGGTTCCTATCTGAAGTTCATTTCTTACAACTCATCTCTTATCACCCATAGTTTTACCCCTGGTCCTATACACCAGCCACCGTATTTATCTTTTAACCACTCACGTTCTTCACCCTGGCCCTTTACACCAGACGTGCTAATAGTATTTAACTGACTTTATCCGATTTCCCTCCTTATCAAATAAAAAACTTTGTATTTGGCGCTCTTTGCCCATGTCGGCCTTGCGCCATTAAACTTAAACCATCATCATCATCATCGTCGTGCTGAAGTGGCAAGACTTTGAAAGTAGCAAATTTGCGATAGTGTGTACCGTCGTGCGCTGCTTTGGAAGCAGTGTTTATTCACCCTCATGCTAAATACTTATTGCACGATTAAAGTGGTTTTGCGTTTTAGCGATTTACCGAAACGACTGCGCATGCTCCGCCACCGCGACACTCCTATTTCGCTTTTGGATCGCCGTTTTCGCGTACCCGAGCTGCAGCATAGGTGTAGGTTTCATTTGTACCACCTTCCCGTCGGTGAAATGAACAGAGAATGCCTCCAGAGCACAAACACGTGCGATAATGATTTAGCATGACAGTGAATAAAGTGCTTCCAAAGCAGCGTAGGACTTTACTTACTCTCGCAAATTTGGTAGGTTCGAACACTCCGATTCAGCACGACAACCCATTCACGGCAGCTCTCGACGGATGCAGGAAATTTGTGAAGTGAATAACAAGCTGACAATTTTGTCGTGGTGCACTTAACACGTTTCTTGTATGGGCACTTTGCGCTTATCCCGATAGTTGGTTCAGCAAACAACGGCGTAATGACGCCCGGACGGGTAGCTGCTGTGCATTGCCAAGTTAAGGCAATGACGGCAATCTGCCCACAATGAAGAAAGTAAACGTCAATTGGTGATAAAGCGTTGGGCCTTCGTCCTGCTGGCATGGCGAAACATCCTCACAGGCAACCCCCATCAGGACAGCATGCACGCTTGTCGCCTTAGCGGGTTGAGAACGGAATTAATGGGAAAAGCTGGCTGCTCCCCGACGCTTTGAACGTTCCCCTTAAAGCGCTGTTAAAGTTCACGCTGTTACACATCGAATAAGTGACACCGAGTTTCGATGTCACTGGGACGTCTGATAACCAAGCATGGCATGGCATACGAGCATAGCCCGATGAAGCTACGAAGCTCTTTGATCGTGGTCGGCTTCGGGAATTCAGCCACGGCACGAAGCTTGTCCGGATAAGGAAGAACGCCATCTCAGGAAACGACGTGGCCAAGGATCGTCAGCTGGCGAGCAGCAAATCGGCACTTCTTTAGGTTTAGTGGAACGCCTGCGTCCTTCATACAAGCTAAAATTTGCTCGAGCCGCCGTAGATGTGTGGAAAAGTCGGGTGAGAACACTACGACGTCATCCAGGTAACACAGGCATATTTTCCATTTGAGGCCGCGAAGAATATTGTCCATGATCCGTTCGAATGTGGCGGGCGCGTTGCACAGGCCGAACGGCATGACGTTAAATTCATATAAACCGGTCTGGAGTAACAAAGGCTGTTTTCGGACGATCGGCATCTGCCATCGGGACTTGCCAGTATCCGGAGCGTAGGTCAAGGGACGAGAAATATTCTGCTCCTTGAAGGCAATCTAGGGCGTCGTCGATGCGTGGTAGCGGGTAAACATTCTTGTGAG
Organism: Haemaphysalis longicornis; assembly: GCF_048455015.1. Taxonomy (NCBI): domain Eukaryota; kingdom Metazoa; phylum Arthropoda; class Arachnida; order Ixodida; family Ixodidae; genus Haemaphysalis; species Haemaphysalis longicornis. Next base: position 2,838,669 of record NW_027526362.1, read on the forward strand.
TTATTTTGTTTAGGTCATGGTAGTCGACACAAAAACAGATGGAGCCGTCCTTTTTCCGCACGAGTACTACCGGCTATGCCCAGGGGCTGTTGGATTGTCGAATGATACCGCGCTGGAGCATGTAACCCACTTGTTCGTCAATTATGCTCCTTTCGGAAGGGGCAACGCGGTAAGGGCGCTGGCGTAAAGGCGCGTGGGAGCCGGTGTCGATAGGGTGGCTGACCGTCGTGGTGCGACCAAGCGACGTCTGCGCACAGTCAAAGGACGAATGAAATTGACACAGTAGTTTCATCAGTTGGTCTCGTTGGGGCGGCGTAAGGTCGGCGTCGATGGCACGATCGAAAACTTCCGGGGATACCCGAGATGCAGTGACAGGAGGTGGGCAGAGTCCGGTCACCTCAACGTGCGGCAGGTCGTCTAAAGCGGCGATGAAAACGGCGGACTCCACTGACTCGGCGCGTCCAAGGCACTCGCCGCGGAGCAAAGAGTGAGGACTAGGTCCAGTATTAGAAACGAACAGGGCGGTTTGGCCATCGCGAATACTGAGCAAGGCGAAAGGAAGCAACAGACATGGGCGTTGGCAGAACAATTGTGACGGCGTGAAAATTGCATTGACGTCGGAAGGAAGATGGCAGATCAAGGGCACAGGAACGGTGGAGCATGAAGGGATAGTGGTGTCGTCGGCGACAGAAACTTTCACAGAAAGTGGTGTTGGAGAAATTTCTGGTGGTATATCAAGCGGCGAAAACAACACAACTTCGGCTCGGGTGCAGTCAATGATAACGTTGTGCCGGGAGAGGAAATCCCATCCCACGATTACGTCATGTGAGCATGAAGAAAGGGCAATGAACTGAACAATGTACAGAACGTCTTGGATGAACACACACGTACCGACTGGTTCGATCGAACGTGCTGAAGCAGTACGTAAGGGTGGTGCAAAATGCGGCGTCATAACCTTTTTCAGCCGGCGGCAAAGCTCTAGGTGGATAACTGAAACGGCGGCTCCAGTATCGACAAGCGCATGAGTGGCGACTCCGTCTATTATGTCGACGACGTCATTGGGTGAGAAGGTAGGTCTTGAACAGTTCGACCCCCGCACGGGGCACCTTGAGCAATCTTGGTGACGGTACTGGCGATACCGCGGACCCCGAGCCCCCAAACATAAGCTGGATCCAACCGTGGCGATGTGTTTATAGGTGGAGGGTTAGAAACCACGAACGGTGGCCGTCGGAGCCCAGGTCAAGCTCCGGCGGATGGGCTCCCTGTCTGTTCACCAGGCAGGGAGCTCCGGGACCTCTTTGACTACCAGGGTAAGGTCAAAGAAGAAAGTACCCCCGTCTCCCTGCTTTTATACTATGCTATATGGCATTTTCAAACCCCCCCCCCCAAACGTGATCGGTCCCTGAAAAGGGGCCGCACCGAAGTATCTTTTCCTTCATTGCCATCTTTGACATTTCCTGAACCAGATCATTACTCGCGATTTCTTGTCATGGAGTCCCTCAATCCAACCCACCCTCTTGCATCTCAGTCAGTCTTCTTGATCGCAAAATATCTTGAAGCCATAATAGGAAAATCATATAAGTGCAAAAAACAAAGGTCTGGTGAACTACTAATCGAGGTAAATGACAAGCAGCAGTCCACGAAGCTTCTAGCTCAGACTAGACTGGCTGATCTAGACATCAGGGTCACACCCCATCGGAGCCTCAACAGCTCGCAAGGTGTGATATCCGAGACTGATCTCTTGAACGAAACGGATGCGGATCTCCTTGCCGGCTTGAAGGATCAGGGCGTCACTGCCGTGAGACGCATCACTATTCGCAGAGACGACAAGGAGATTCCCACCAAACACATTATCTTGACTTTCGACCGCGCAGTTCTGCCACAACACATCAATGCAGGTTTTATCCGTTGCTCCATCCGTCCCTACATCCCGAACCCGCGGCGCTGTTTTAAGTGCCAGCGGTTCGGGCACGGTACAAACTCCTGCCGTGGCCGAACGACGTGTGCGAAATGCGCGGCGCACGATGATCCGACTGACAACTGTCAATCAGAAACCCTCACTTGTGTGAACTGCGGCGGTCCGCATGCAGCGTATTCCCGCAAGTGCGAAAAATTTCAAACTGAGAAAAAGATAATCAACATCAAGGTAACTGAGAACATCACCTTCCCAGAGGCGCGAAAGAGGTTCGCCTCTTTCCCCCTTGGGAGGTACGCCGACGCAGCTCGCCGGGGGGCGGAGTGGCGTCTCGTTTCCACAGGGACCCAGTTCAGCGAGTCTGACCTGGTCCCTCCCCCGCCCCCCCCCTGGGTTGCCGCTGGCAGCCCAACCCGCCATCACGCCGCTTGCTGAGGCAGCAGCGGTTGTGGTGGCAACCTCTTCCGTCGGGACCGGTGCCGCTCCCGCCTCTGTCTCCCCATCCTCCAGTACGTTGGAGAGTACCGAGGTGATGGACACCACGGGCCCCGCACCGGTTCCCACCATCACCGCACCGCCCGTGCCACCTCTGGCGCCCCAGACGCCCTCGGCGGTGGCGGCTCAAACGAAGGGCTCCCGAGGGGGGGCAAAGTCCGGGGGGCCCGGTCCGTCGGGCACCCCTCGGACATCCGACGACGACATGGATGTCGGGCCGTTCCTGCTTGCAACGCAGCGCAAGGAACGCGTCCCGACGCCAAAGCCCCCCGACAAGCCAAAAACGGCGAGAGTCACAGCCCCGAAAGACGACACATAAACAAACACACACACTCCAGTAGCTCTCCCACTAAATAATGGGAAGAGAAAACATAATTCAATGGAACTGTAGAGGCCTTCTTAAAAATCTTGACGATGTATACGAACTACTGCATGCTAATCAGCCAAGTGTAATGTGTGTTCAGGAAACACATTTGAATTCCAAGCACACAAATTTCTTGAATAGTTACATGGTCTTCAGAAAGGACAGGGATGGCTGCACACACTCTTCTGGCGGTGTGGCCATAATTGCCCGGAAATCCTTAGCCTGCCACCCTGTCACTCTGAACACTATCCTTGAGGCTGTAGCAATACGCTTGATAATATTTAATAGGTTGATAACGGTATGCTCCATATACATTCCTCCTGATGTTTCACTTTTAAGCTCTGACTTCGAGGCGCTGGTTGACCAGCTGCCCAAACCATACATCCTGACAGGCGACCTTAATGCTCACAACACTCTTTGGGGCTCTTCTCGCACGGATGCCCGAGGTCGCCTTATAGAGAAATTCCTTACATCTTCAGGAGCATGCCTTTTCAACAATAAACAGCCTACATACCATAGCATAGGACACAACACATACTCATGTCTTGACTTGGCGATTGGCTCCGCAGTTCTCTTTCCTCTCCTCGAGTGGGCTGTGGGCACTGACCCATACGGTAGTGACCACTTCCCCACCTCACTCACATACATAGGTAAAGGCCCATGCAGTCCATCTTCCCATAATAGGTTCAATGAAGCACGAGCCAACTGGAATACATTTGCAGAGACATCCAAACTACACCACACATCCATAGGACACCTACACGTCGAAGAAGCTACCCAACTCTTCACGGCACACATCCTCGACGCCGCCGAAAAGTCTATTCCCCACGTCTCTGGTGCCCCGCGCAACCAGAGGAGGCCGTGGTGGAATGAGGACTGTAGGCGGGCGCGAGAGGCCCAGAACAAGGCGTGGGGTATCCTGCGCCGGTACCCTACGTCGGGAAAATCTTTTATTGTTCAAAAGGGCTAAGGCGATGGGAAAACGTGTGCGCCGTGAGGGAGAACGAGAGAGTTGGCGCTCATTCGTAACATCCATAAACTCTTACACTGACCCTCGCAAAGTCTGGACACGAATACGCAAACTAAAAGGACAACAGAGACACAGCCTGCCCCTGGTTAGTACAACAGGGGACAAACTGGAAGACCAGGCTAACACACTCGCACAACACTTCCAACACGTGTCCAGTTCAGCACACTACACTAGCACTTTCATTAAACACAAACAATTGGCTGAAAAGAAGTCTTTACTTGATAATGATAAGTCAACCTCCTCTTATAACTCGGAGGTTTCACTTCACGAGCTGAGGACCGCTTTGAGCACTTGTAAACCCTCAGCTCCAGGCCCAGACAACATCACATATACAATGATACAGAACCTACACTCAGACACTCTTCTAACACTCCTCCACCTATATAACAAGATTTGGCTTTCGGGGCACATTCCTCGCTCTTGGAGGGAGGCCATAGTAGTGGCTTTCCTAAAAGAAGGGAAGGACTCTTCCTCTCCTTCCAGTTACCGGCCCATGGCTTTGACAAGCTGCCTGTGCAAGCTCCTCGAGAAGATGATAAACCGTAGGCTCGTGTGCTTTCTTGAGTACAATGGTCTTCTCGAGAGCTGCCAGGCAGGCTTCCGGGCGGGGCGATGCACAAATGATCAACTGGTTTCTCTAGAGGCCTATATAAAGGATGCATTCATTCATAAGCAATACTGTATGACTGTATTTTTTGACATTGAAAAGGCATATAATACAGCATGGCGCTACGGCATTCTTAGAGACCTAAAAGCTTTTGGTATCTCGGGTAAGATGCTGAACACTCTTTGTAGTTACATGTCTTCACGAACATTTCGTGTCAGGGTCGGTTCGGCACTTTCAAATGTTCACGTGCAGGAGAATGGCGTGCCTCAAGGTGGCGTATTGAGCTGCACCTTGTTTATAGCTAAGATGAACTCTCTCCGAAAGGCACTGCCGCCAACCATATCCTGCTTGATGTATGTAGATGACGTTCAAATATCTTTCAAATCATGTAACATATCCATTTGTGAACGTCAGGTCCAGCTTGGGGTAAATAAACTTTCTCGCTGGGCAGATGAAAATGGATTCAAACTTAATCCTTCTAAAAGTACCTGCGTTGTATTCTCAAAAAGGCGGGGCATCCTGCCCGATCCCGACTTAAAACTCTTTGGTGACTCGATTCCAGTAAAAAGAGAACACAAGTTTTTGGGTGTGGTGTTTGATGAGAAACTCTCATTCATACCCCACATAAAACGACTCAAACAAAAATGCCTAAAAACAATGAATATTCTAAAAGTCCTGTCTCACCAATCGTACGGTGCAAACAACTCCTGCTTCGACTTTATGCCGCGTTGGTAGGGTCACGGTTGGACTACGGAAGCGTTGTGTATGGCTCAGCCACAAAAACAGCACTTAAAATGCTGGAACCAGTGCTTCACTTGGGGCTTCGCCTGTCTTGTGGGGCTTTCCGTACCAGTCCTGTCCACAGTCTTTATGCAGAGTGCGACAAATGGTGCTTAGCGTACCAGCGAACTTATGTTGACCTCTATATGCCTCCAAAATCTGATCGATGAATAACCATCCCTTTAAACCGGTTTTTAATGATACGTCCACAACTAAACTCTTTTTAAACCGCCCATCCATTCCTGTTCCTTTCTCGCAGAGAGTGAGGGACGAGGTGACCATTCATGACGTCTCCCTCTTAGACACATTCAAATCATCTCACACTGATCTTGTAGCACCATGGAATCTTCGTTCTGTCGCATGTGACTTGTCTTTCGTACAATACAATAAGAACAGGACACCAAGAAGTGGGATTTTGCAGCATTTCATGCATCTGCAGAATAAATACAGGGCTGCAGAGTTTTTCAGCGATGCATCTAAAACGTTCACTGCGGTGTCTTGTGGTGCGCATGGTCCCAATTTCGAAGCATGTAGAACAATGAATGTTAATACAAGTATTTTTACGGCAGAGGCATATGGCATATTTCTGGTTGTAAGTCACATAGTTGAACATCATATTCCTACATCCGTCATTTATACAGACTCGCTGAGCGTCCTCCGTGCTTTATCATCGGGAAAGTCATCAAAAAACCATGTAATTAATCTTGTCTTCAAAACGATTATGGTAGCTTATTCCTCAAACCTTGGGGTGACTGTGTGTTGGGTGCCAGGCCACTCTGGCATTGGCGGTAATGAAGTGGCGGATGAAATGGCCGCCAATGCTGCACTCCGAAACACAGTAGACATGACAACACTACCTTACACAGACCTCAAGCCACACATTACACAACTCCGTAAAACTTGGCAAGCAGACTGGAGCGAACAGACAGACAACAAGCTACACGTAATAAAACCACACTTGGGACAATACACTACTGACTCACACAACGGGCACATTGAAGTTACCTTAGCTAGGTTACGGATAGGCCATACGCATGTAACGCACTCGCACCTGCTCACGGGATCTCCAAGACCCCTGTGTAGCAGGTGTGGGGAGGGCCTATCCGTAGTCCACATACTCGTACAATGCAAGGCACTTGACACAACACGACACAAACACTTCAGAGAACTCTACAGACAACATATTCCCCTACACCCATCGCTGTTTCTAGGTGACGATGCCATTGTTTCTGTGAAACGCGTTTTTAAATATTTGTCAGATGTTAAGTTTTTAAATCTCATTTCCTATCATGCGTAATCACATCTGGCCCTATACACCAGCCATCACCATTATCTTTATTGATCTTACTATGTACAGTTTACACATGTTATACCTACCTTCTGTGGTAATCACTTGTTTTCATTAAATAACTTCTCTGGCGCTCTTTGCCCTCGTCGGCCTTGCGCCATTAAACACCAACCATCATCATCATCAAAATTCCGCGTTGTTCCGCTTCACATTGTCACCCCAGTTGTTGTGGGTGCTTACTCTTTCGGACGTGGCGAGCCAGTCTTCCACGTCCTGCTTGTCTGTGCCATTGAATAATGGGGGATCCCGCTGACGAATAGAACCGGGACAGATGATGGTCGTCGTAGTAGGTGCAGCCGGGGGCTCAGTCTCGCGAGGAGGAGCCATGGCGCTGGGGAGCGTCCGGGAGCGGAGTTCCAGTGTATAGAGAGGTCAGGACCACAGCAACCTCCACCAATTCTAAGGGGATGTATTGCTCAACGCAAGGTAGCTGACGAAAGGCCTTGAATGACCGTTATCCAAGATCGAGCGGGTTCACAGACGCGCGCCTGTCGTGTTCGTCGTCGGTGGTTTTCGTTTTGTTGTCGCTGTCGATGCTGCTTTCGCGGCTTCGGAGTCCGGCGCACTATCGTGTTTGGTTCACTAGCGCCTGTACCATTCATCTCCTTTACCGCATGGCGCTACGGCATTCTTAGAGACCTGAAATCCTTCGGTATATCAGGTATCAGCATATCGGTATATCAGGTATCAGACTCGTTGGCTATTGTGCCCAGAGCGTCGTAGCCTATCTTGATGGCGAGGACGTCGTGGTAGGTTGGTCCAACCACATGCGTATCGTCCCCACGGACTAGCTGCCAGATCTTGGGAGCCACGCGTCCACCCCGCACGTCGAAAATGAGCTTGGCGGCAAAGTGTCCGAAGATAGCGTTCCACCCACTCCCGATGCACGAGGTAGAGCGAAGGCCAGACATCAGCCCGCCTGTTACTTGAAACGTCTGCTGCATGCCCAGGCCCGTTGGTGACGTGAGCGTGGCGCAGCTGAACCCCGTCAACAAGTTGCTTGTCAAGCTGTCGAAGTCCTGCACCTGGTGGCCCTGAAGCAGTCGTCTTGCACATCCATTTGTGGCCTTCTGGAAGGCCAAAATCTCGGCGGTCGTGGGCTGGTGGTCGAAGCTGGCGAAGTCGTAGGGGAGCGAGTACTCCCCTCCGCGCAGCGTCTCCCACGTCAGCTCCTGTCGGCTCAGCTCCCGCCAGAGTTGCTCCTCAAGGGTGTTGCACGGCCAACTTGCGTATGCATTGCCGGACACCAGGAAGAGCCAGACCTGCGGCAGATAAACCTCAATCTGGCTCAACACCGCGATGCGTATTTTGGACAATTCAGTTTTGATGAGGGCAACGTTGTCCTGCCGATCGCACTGGCGGACGCGCTTCTCTAGTTCGTCAAGTTCCGTAATGTCCCCGCACGGGGCACCTTGAGTATTCATGGTGACGGTACTGGCGATACCGCGGACCCCGAGCCCCCAAACATAAGCTGGATCCAACCGTGGCGATGTGTTTATAGGTGGAGGGTTAGAAACCACGAACGGTGGCCGTCGGAGCCCAGGTCAAGCTCCGGCGGATGGGCTCTCTGTCTGTTCACCAGGCAGGGAGCTCCGGGACCTCTCAAGCTATTAGGGTAAGGTTTGAGACGAAAGTACCCCCGTCCCCTACTTTTTTCCAATGCCACATGGATAAATCAAAACCCCCCCGCAAACCCGATCGGTCCCTGAAAAGGGGCCGCACCGATGTTACGTACCCACCCCTTCCAACTCTCACTCTCCCGAAACCTGATAACTATCCCCGATTCTTGATTATCGAATCCCTTGAAAAAGACAAGCCAGTTGCCTCAATGTCCGTTTTTCTGACTACAAAATTCATAGAAGGAATAATAGGTAAACACTACAAAGCCAAAAAGCAAAGAACTGGAGAGTTGCTGGTAGAAGTCACCACCCAGCAACAGGCCACAAGCCTCCTGAGCCAGACCCGTATTGCCGATCTTGGCATCAAGGTCACGCCCCACCGCAGCCTCAACAGCTCACAGGGCGTGATCTCAGAGTCAGATCTGGCAAACGAGACGGAAGCCGATCTTCTAGAAGGCCTGAGAAATCAAGGTGTGACGGCAGTCAGGCGGATAAACATAAGACGAGACAATAAGGAAATACCTACCAGGCACATAATTCTCACTTTCGACCGTGCAACTCTTCCAGACCATATCAATGCAGGATTCATCCGGTGCTCTGTCCGAGCGTACATCCCGAATCCGCGGCGCTGTTACAAGTGCCAGCGGTTCGGGCATGGTACCAACTCGTGTCGGGGCCAACTAACCTGCGCCAAGTGCGCGCAACAAGGTCATCACTCTGATAATTGTCCCTCTAACCAATTGCTTTGTGTGAATTGCAAAGGACCTCACGGCGCGTATTCGCGAGCCTGCGAGACATTCAAAATTGAAAAGAAAATCATCAACGTCAAAGTCACGGAAAACATCACCTTCCCGGAGGCGCGAAAGAGGTTCGCCTCTTTCCCCCTGGGGAGGTACGCCGACGCAGCTCGCCGGGGGGCGGAGCGGCGTCTAGTTTCGGCGGGGACCCAGTACCGCGAGTCGGACTTGGTCCCGCCGCCGCCCCCCCCAGGGTTGCCCCAGGCAGCCCAACCAGCCTCTGCACCGCTAGCTCACCCAGCAGCGGCTGTGGAGGCAACAACGTCTGTTGGGGATGCCGCTGCATCCACTGCTTCCTCTCCACCGGCCCAAAGCACATGCAAGGGCACGGAGATGGAGACGGAGGCAGTCGCAGCGACCCCCTCCTCCGCCTCACTGCCTGTGCCACCTGTGGTGCTCCCCACGCCTTCGGCACTGGCAGCGCAGGCAAAGAACACCCGAAAGGGTACCACGCCAAGGGGGCCCAGTCCGCTGGGCACACCCTTGCCTTCAGATGACGACATGGACGTCGAGCCCTTCCGGCTTCCATCGCAGCGCAAGGAACGGGCTGCGACGTCCAGGTCAGTAGAGAAGGCCAGAAAACCCCTTCCAAGAGTGCAAGCCCCGAAAGACCCTACATAAATAATCACACTCCAGTAGCTCTGAACACATAATAATGGGAAGAGAAAATATTGTTCAATGGAACTGCAGAGGCCTTCTGAATAATCTTGACGACGTTTATGAGATTCTGCATGCCAATCAGCCAAGTATAATGTGTGTCCAGGAAACACATCTGAATTCCAAACACACAAATTTCTTGAATAGTTACATGGTATACAGGAAAGACAGGGATGGCTGCACACACTCTTCTGGCGGTGTTGCCATAATCACCCGCAAATCCTTAGCATGCCACCCTGTCACCTTGAACACCGTCCTTGAGGCTGTAGCAATACGCTTAATAATATTTAATAGGTTGATAACGGTATGCTCCATATACATTCCTCCTGATGTCTCACTTTCGAGCTCTGACTTCGAGGCGCTGGTCGACCAGCTGCCCGAACCATACATCCTGACAGGCGACCTTAATGCTCACAACACTCTTTGGGGCTCTTCTCGCACGGATGCCCGAGGTCGCCTTATAGAGAAATTCCTTACATCTTCAGGAGCATGCCTTTTCAACAATAAACAGCCTACATACCATAACATAGGACACAACACATACTCATGTCTTGACTTGTCGATTGGCTCTGCAGTTCTCCTTCCTCTTCTCGAGTGGGGTGTGGGCACTGACCCATACGGTAGTGACCACTTCCCCACCTCACTCACATACATAGGTAAAGGCCCATGCAGTCCATCTTCCCATAATAGGTTCAATGAAGCACAAGCTAACTGGAATACATTTACAGAGACATCCAAACTACACCACACATCCATAGGACACCTACACGTCGAAGAAGCTACCCAACTCCTCACGGCGCACATCCTCGACGCCGCCGAAAAGTCCATTCACCACGCCTCTGGTGCCCCGCGCAACCAGCGGAGGCCGTGGTGGACTGAGGACTGTAGGCGGGCGCGAGAGGCCCAGAACAAGGCGTGGGGTATCCTGCGCAGGTACCCCACGTCGGGAAACCTTTTATTGTTCAAAAGGGCTAAGGCGATGGGAAAACGTGTGCGCCGTGAGGCAAAACGAGAGAGTTGGCGCTCATTCGTAACATCCATAAACTCTTACACTGACTCTCGCAAAGTCTGGACACGAATACGCAAACTACAAGGACAACAGACACACAGCCTGCCCCTGGTCAGTACAACAGGGGACAAACTGGAAGACCAGGCTAACACACTCGCACAACAATTCCAACACGTGTCCAGTTCAGCACACTACACTAGCACTTTCATGAAACACAAACAATTGGCTGAAAAGAAGTCTTTACGTGATAATGATAAGTCAACCTCCTCTTATAACTCCGAATTCACGCTTCATGAGCTGAGGGGTGCTCTGAGCACGTGTAAACCCTCAGCTCCAGGCCCAGACAACATCACATATACAATGATACAGCACCTACACTCAGACACTCTTCTAACACTCCTCCACCTATATAACAAGATTTGGCTTTCGGGGCACATTCCTCGCTCTTGGAGGGAGGCCATAGTAGTGGCTATCCTAAAGGAAGGGAAGGACCCTTCCTCTCCATCCAGTTACCGGCCCATTGCTTTGACAAGCTGCCTGTGCAAGCTCCTCGAGAAGATGATAAACCGTAGGCTCGTGTACTTTCTTGAGTACAATGGTCTTCTCGAGGGCTGCCAGGCAGGCTTCCGGGCGGGGCGATGCACAAATGATCAACTGGTTTCTCTAGAGGCCTACATAAAGGATGCATTCATTCATAAGCAATACTGTATGACAGTATTTTTTGACATTGAAAAGGCATATGATACAGCATGGCGCTACGGCATTCTTAGAGACCTAAAAGCTTTTGGTATCTCGGGTAACATGCTGAACACTCTTTGTAGTTACATGTCTTCACGAACATTTCGTGTCAGGGTCGGTTCGGCACTTTCAAATGTTCACGTGCAGGAGAATGGCGTGCCTCAAGGTGGCGTATTGAGCTGCACCTTGTTTATAGCTAAGATGAACTCTCTCCGAAAGGCACTGCCGCCAACCATATCCTGCTTGATGTATGTAGATGACGTTCAAATATCTTTCAAATCGTGTAACATATCCATTTGTGAACGTCAGGTCCAGCTTGGGGTAAATAACCTTTCTCGCTGGGCAGATGAAAATGGATTTAAACTTAATCCTTCTAAAAGTACCTGCGTTGTATTCTCAAAAAGGCGGGGCATCCTGCCCGATCCCGACGTAAAACTCTTTGGTGACTCGATTCCAGTAAAAAGAGAACACAAGTTTTTGGGTGTGGTGTTTGACGAGAAACTCTCATTCATACCCCACATAAAACGACTTAAACAAAAATGCCTAAAAACAATGAATATTCTAAAAGTCCTGTCTCACCAATCGTACGGTGCAGACAAACAACTCCTGCTTCGACTTTATGCCGCGTTGGTAGGGTCACGGTTGGACTACGGAAGCGTTGTGTATGGGTCAGCCACAAAAACAGCACTTAAAATGCTCGACCCAGTGCTTCACTTAGGGCTTCGCCTGTCTTGTGGGGCGTTCCGTACCAGTCCTGTCCACAGTCTTTATGCAGAGTGCGACAAATGGTGCTTAGCGTACCAGCGAACTTATGTTGACCTCCTATATGCCTCCAAAATCTCATCAATGAATAACCATCCCTTTAAACCGGTTTTTAATGATACGTCCACAACTAAACTCTTTTTAAAGCGCCCATCTATTGCTGTTCCTTTCTCGCAGAGAGTGAGGGACGAGATGACTATTCATGACGTCTCCCTCTTAGACACATTCAAATCATCTCACACTGATCTTGTAGCACCATGGCATCTTCGTCCTGTGGCATGTGACTTGTCTTTCGTACAATACAACAAGAACAGGACACCAAGAAGTGGGATTTTGCAGCATTTCATGCATCTACAGAATAAATACAGGGCTGCAGAGTTTTTCAGTGATGCATCTAAAACGTCCACTGCGGTGTCTTGTGCTGCGCATGGGCCTAATTTTGAAGCATGTAAAACAATGAATGTTAATACAAGTATTTTTACAGCAGAGGCATATGGCATATTTCTAGTTGTAAGTCACATAGTTGAACATCATATTCCTACATCCGTCATTTATACAGATTCGTTGAGCGTCGTCCGTGCATTATCATCCGGAAAGTCATCAAAAAACCATGTCATTAATCTTATCTTCAAAACGATTATGGTAGCTTATTCTTCAAACCTTGGGTTGACTGTGTGTTGGGTGCCAGGCCACTCTGGCATTGGCGGTAATGAAGTGGCGGATGAAATGGCCGCCAATGCTGCACTCCGAAACACAGTCGACATGGCAACACTACCTTACACAGACCTCAAGCCACACATTAGACAACAACTCCGTAAAACTTGGCAAGCAGACTGGAGCGAACAGACAGACAACAAACTACACGTAATAAAACCACACTTGGGACAATACATTACTGACTCACACAACAGGCACATTGAAGTTACCTTAGCTAGGTTACGGATAGGCCATACGCATGTAACGCACTCGCACCTGCTCACGGGATCTCCAAGACCCCTGTGTAGCAGGTGTGGGGAGGGCCTATCCGTAGTCCACATACTCATACAATGCAAGGCACTTGACACAACACGACACAAACACTTCAGAGAACTTTACAGACAACATATTCCCCTACACCCATCTCTGTTTCTAGGTGACGATGCCATGGTTTCTGTGAAACGCGTTTTTAAATATCTGTCAGATGTTAAGTTTTTAAACCTCATTTCCTATCATGCGTAATCATATCTGGCCCTATACACCAGCCATCACCATTATCTTTATTGATCTTACTATGTCCAGTTTACACATTTTATACATAGCTTTTGTGGTAATCACTTGTTTTCATTAAATAACTTCTCTGGCGCTCTTTGCCCTCGTCGGCCTTGCGCCATTAAACACCAACCATCATCATCAGTTCCGTAATGTCCAGCAAGAAGTTCTTTCTCCCCGCACGGGGCACCTTGAGTATTCATGGTGACGGTGTTGGCGACACCACGGACCCCGAGCCCCCAACATAAACTGTAACCTACCGTGGTGATGTGTTCAAAGGTGAAGGGTAGAAACCTCAAACGGTGGCCGTCGGAGCCCAGGTCAAGCTCCGGCGGATGGGCTCCCTGTCTGTTTACCAGGCAGGGAGCTCCGGGACCTCTCAGGCTATCAGGGTAAGGTTTAAGAAGAAAGTACCCCCGTGCCCTGCTTTTTTTCTATGATGTATGGAAAATTCAAAACCCCCCTCCAAACTTGATCGGTCCGTGAAAAGGGGCCGCACCGAAGTATCTTTCTCTCCACTTCCAAGCATGAGCTTCCCAAAGCCAGACAAATACTCTCGTTTCCTTGTTATCGAATCCCTTGACACAGCCCGCCCTCTTGCTTCACAATCAGTATTTTTGATTACAAAATACCTTGATGGAATAATTGGGAAAACCTACAATGCCAAAAAACAACGCACAGGTGAAGTCCTTGTTGAAGTAAAAAACCAGGAGCAGGCAACCACACTTCTTGGTCAGACGAAAATGGTCAATCTGGACATCAGGTTCACACCCCACCGCAGCCTGAATAGCTCGCAGGGTGTAATCTCTGAAGCAGATCTTCTTAACGAGACAGATGCCGACATTCTTGATGGTATAAAGGATCAGGGAGTCACAGCCGTGCGCCGCATCACGATGCGTAGAGATAATAAGATAATCCCCACGAAACATATTATCCTGACCTTCAACTGCTCCTCACTTCCTGACCATATCAACGCAGGGTTCATCCGATGCTCCATTCGTGCTGACATTCCAAACCCGCGCCGCTGCTTTAAGTGCCAGCGGTTTCGGCACGGAACCAACTCCTGCCGTGGTCGTCTGACCTGCGCAAAGTGCGCTCAGCATGATCATCCTTCTGATAATTGTCCATCGTCAACCCTCACCTGCGCCAACTGCCAGGGACCCCATGCCGGCTACTCTCGAACGTGCGAGAAGTTTAAGCAGGAGAAGGCGATCATTAATGTGAAGGTAACTGAGAACATCACCTTCCCAGAGGCGCGAAAGAGGTTCGCCTCTTTCCCACTGGGGAGGTACGCCGACGCTGCTCGCCGGGGGGCGGAGCGGCGTCTGGTGTCCACAGGGACGCAGTTCAGCGAGTCTTACCTGGTCCCTCCCCCGCCCCCCCCTGGGTTGCCTGAGGCAGCGCAATCCGTCGCCACGCCGCTTGCTGAGGCAGCAGCGGTTGTAGTGACAACCTCTTCTGCAGGGACCGGTGCCGCTCCCGCCTCTGCCTCCCCGTCCTCCAGTGCGTTGGAGGGTGCCGACCGGATGGACACCGGGGGCCCCGCGTCGGCTCCCACCGCCACCGCACCTCCCGTGCCACCTTTGGTGTCCCGGACGCCCTCGGCGGTGGCGGCTCAAACGAAGGGCTGCCGAAAGGGGGCCAAGTCAGAGGGGCCTGGTCCGCCGGGCACCCTTCTGGCATCCGACGAGGAGATGGATGTCGCGCCGTTCCTGCCTGCAACGCAGCGCAAGGAGCGGCCTCCGATGTCCAAGCCGACAGAAAGGCCTAAAAATCCTAGAATAACAGCCCCGAAAGACGACACATGAACAAACACACACACACTCCAGTTATTCTTCCATTTAAATAATTGGTACAGAAAACATCATCCAATGGAACTGCAGACGCCTCCTTAAAAACCTTGACGATGTGTATGAGATTCTGCATGCCAGTCAGCCAAGTATCATGTGTCTCCAGGAAACCCACCTCAATTCTAAACAAATTTCCTAAATAGTTACATGGTATTCAGAAAGGACAGGGTTTGCTGCACACACTCTTCAGGAGGTGTGGCAATTGTCGCCCGGAAATCCTTAGCCTGCCACCCTGTCACCTTGAATACCGTCCTCGAGGCTGTAGCAATTCGTACGATAATAGTTAATAGGTTGATACCGGTATGCTCCATTTACATTCCTCCTGATCATGCACTTACAAGCTCTGACTTCGAAGCGCTGGTCGACCAGCTGCCCGAGCCATACATCCTAACAGGCGACCTTAATGAGCACAACTGTCTTTGGGGCTCCTCTAGAATGGGTGCCCGAGGTCGCCTGATAGAGAAATTCCTCACATCTTCAGGAGCATGCCTTTTCAACAAAAAAGAGCCTACATACCATAACTTAGGACACAATACATACTCGCATCTTGGCTTGGCTATTGGTTCTACAATTCTCTTTCCATGTCTTGAGTGGGGCGTGGGTACAGACCCATATGGTAGTGACCACTTCCCGACTTCCCTAACGTACATAGGTAAAGGCCCATGCAGTCCATCTTCCCATAACAGGTTTATTGAATCAAAAGCAAACTGGAGTACATTCACAGAAACATCTAAACTACACCACACAACCATAAAACCCCTACACATGGAGGAAGCAGCTCAACTCGTCACGGCACACATAGTCGACGTCACCGAAAAGCCTATGCCCCAGGCCTCCAGTGCGTCCTGCAACCCAAGGAGGCCCTGGTGGAACGAGGACTGTAGGCGGGCGCGAGAGGCCCAGAACAAGGCGTGGGGTGTCCTTCGCCGGTACCCCACGCCAGATAATCTCATTTCCTTTAAACGGGCAAAGGCTCTTGGGAAGCGTGTGCGCCGTGAGGCAAAAAGGGAGAGTTGGCGCGCCTTCCTCACTTCCATCAACTCATACACCGACACTCACAAAGTCTGGACACGAATACGCAAGCTAAAAGGACAACAGACACACAGCCTACCCCTGGTTAGCACTACAGGGGACACACTCGAAGACCAGGCCAACACGCTTGCACAACACTTCGAACACGTTTCCAGCTCAGCACATTACACCAACACTTTCATTAAACACAAAACATCTGTTGAAAAGAAGTCCCTGCGTGATAACAACAAGTCGCACACTTCTTACAATTCTCCTTTTTCAATTCATGGGCTGAAGGTTGCTCTGAGCACATGTAAGCCTTCAGCTCCAGGTGCAGACAAAATCACATACACCATGATACAACACCTACACCCAGACACTCTTGAAACACTCCTACCCCGCACGGGGCACCTTGAGTATTCATGGTGACGGTGAGCAGCGACACCGCGGACCCCGAGCTCCCAACATAAGCCGTGTCCAACCGTGGCGATGTGTTTAAAGGTGAAGGGTAGAAGCCGTAAACCGTGGCCGTCGGAGCCTTCGTCAAGCTCCGGCCGATGGGCTCCCTGCCTGTCTACCAGGCAGGGAGCTCCGGGACCTCTTTGACTACCAGGGTAAGGTTAAAGGAGAAAGTACCCCCGTCTCCCTGCTTTTCAATGTATCATATGGTATTTTCCAAACCCCCCCCAGACGGGATCGGCCCCCAAAAAGGGGCCGCACCGAAGTTTCATTCCCACCTCTGTCAACAACTGGCCTTTCAACAAACATGAATAACTATTCTCGTTTTCTTGTGATCGAGTCAGCTGACCCAACGAGACCCGTCGCTTCACTGTCGGTATTCCTTGTCTCGAAATTTCTCTAAAGCACATTAGGTGAAAAGTAGGAAGCCAAAAAGCTGAGGACAGGAGAAATCCTTGTCGAACTCAACAATGAAAAACAATCCCGCACACTTCTTGCCCAAACTCGCATCCATGATCTGGACATCATGATCACGCCCCACCGGAGCCTGAACAGCTCCCAGGGTGTGATTTCAGAGTCGATGATCTCCTTACAGAAACAGATTCCGACCTTCTTGAAGGGTTAAAGGACCAGGGCGTCACAGCTGTGCGCCGCATCACGATGCGCAGGGACGATAAGATAATCCCCACCAAACACATTATCCTGACCTTCGACCGTTCGACACTTCCGCAATATATAAATGCAGGCTACATCCGATGCTCTATTCGCCCGTACATACGGAACCCGCGCCGCTGCTTTAAGTGCCAGCGGTTCGGGCACAGCACAACCTCTTGCCGCGGCAACACAACCTCTGCGAAATGTGCAGCGCAGGACCACCCCACTGACAATTGCAATTCTGACAACCTCACATGTGCAAACTGCAGGGGCCCTCATGCGGCCTACTCCAGGAAGTGTGAGAAATTCCAAATGGAAAAGAAAATAATCCATCTAAAAGTGACAGAAAACATCGTCTTCCCCGAGGCGCGAAAGAGGTTCGCCTCTTTTCCCCTGGGGAGGTACGCCGACGCAGCTCGCCGGGGGGCGGAGCGGCGTCTGGTTTCGGCGGGGACCCAGTACCGCGAGTCGGACTTGGTCCCGTTCCCGCCCCCCCCTGGGTTTTCTCTGGCAGCCCAGCCCGCCTCCACACCGCTCGCTGAGCCAGCAGCGGTTGTGGTGGCAACCTCTTCATTCGGGACGGGTGCCGCTCCCGTCCGTGCCTCCCCATCGTCCAGTGCGTTGGAGGGTGCCATGGACACCACGGGCCCCGGACCGGCTCCCACCGCCACCGCACCACCCGTGCCACTTCTGGTGCCCCCGACACCAGCGCCGGTGGCGGGTCAAACGAAGGGCCCCCGAAGTGGGGCCAAGTCCGGGGGCCCGGTTCGACGGGCACACCCAGGACATCGGACGACGAGATGGACGTCGTGCCGTTCTTGCCTGCAACGCAGCGCAAGGAGCGGCCTCCGTCGTCCAAGCCTACAGATAGGCCGCCCAAAAAGCCCAATCCAAGAGTCACAGCTCCGAAAGACGACACATAAACATACACACTCCAGTAGCTCTCACACTAAATAATGGGAAGAGAGAACATAGTACAATGGAACTGCAGAGGCCTCTTTAAAAATCTTGACGATGTAAATGAAATACTGCATGCTAATCAGCCAAGTGTAATGTGTGTTCAGGAAACACATTTGAATTCTAAACACACAAATTTCTTGAATAGTTACCTGGTATACAGGAAAGACAAGGATGTCTGCACACACTCTTCTGGCGGTGTGGCCATAATCCTCCGGAAATCCTTAGCATGCCACCCTGTCACTCTGAACACTATCCTTGAGGCTGTAGCAATACGCTTGATAATATTTAATAGGTTGATAACGGTATGCTCCATATACATTCCTCCTGATCTTGCACTTTCGAGCTCTGACTTCGAGGCGTTGGTCGACCAGCTGCCCGAAACATACATCCTAACAGGCGACCTTAATGCACACAATTGTCTTTGGGGCTCTACTCGTACGGATGCCCGAGGTCACCTGATAGAGAAATTCCTTACATCTTCAGGAGCATGCCTTTTCAACAATAAACAGCCTACATACCATAACATAGGACACAACACATACTCATACCTTGACTTGGCTATTGGCTCCGCAGTTCTCTTTCCTCTTGTCGAGTGGGGTGTGGGAACTGATCCATATGGCAGTGACCACTTCCCCACCTCACTAACATATATAGGTAAAGGCCCAAGCAGTCCATCTTCCCATAATAGGTTCAATGAAGCACGAGCTAACTGGAATACATTTACAGAAACATCGAAACTACACTACACAACCATAAGACACCTATACGTGGATGAAGCCGCTCAATTCCTCACGGCGCACATCCTCGACGCCGCCGAAAAGTCATTCCCCACGCCTCTGGTGCCCCGCGCAACCAGCGGGGGCCGTGGTGGAATGAGGACTGTAGGCGGGCGCGGGAGGCCCAGAACAAGGCGTGGGGTATCCTTCGTCGGTACCCCACGTCGGGAAACCTCCTCTTGTTCAAACGAGCCAAGGCATTAGGGAAACGTGTGCGCCGTGAGACAAAACGCGATAGTTGGCGTACATTCATAACATCAATTAACTCCTACACAGACACACGGAAAGTATGGACCCGAATACGCAAACTCAAGGGACATCACACACACAGCCTGCCTCTGGTCAGTACAACAGGGGACACACTCGAAGACCAGGCTGACATACTCGCACAACACTTCCAACACGTTTCCAGTTCAGCACACTACACAAACACTTTCATGAAACACAAACTCGTGGCCGAAAAGAAGCCTTTACATGACAATGACAGGTCAGGCACTTCTTATAACTCGGAGTTCACACTTTGTGAGCTGAGGGGTGCTCTGAGCACGTGTAAACCCTCAGCTGCAGGCCCAGACAACATTACATATACAATGATACAGAACTTACACACAGACACTCTTGTAACACTTCTTCACCTTATCAACAAGATATGGCTTTCGGGGCACATTCCAAAGTCTTGGAGGGATGCCATAGTTGTAGCATTCTTGAAAGAAGGCAAGGACCCTTCTTCTCCAGCTAGCTATCGACCCATTGCCCTGACCAGCTGCCTGTGCAAGCTTCTCGAGAAGATGATAAACCGGAGGCTCGTGTACTTTTTGGAGTATAATGGCCTTCTCGAGAGCTGCCAGGCAGGCTTCAGGGCAGGGAGATCCACAAATGATCAACTTGTGGCACTAGAGTCATATATTAAGGATGCCTTCATTCACAAACAGTTCTGTTTAACTGTGTTTTTCGACCTAGAAAAGGCCTATGACACCGCTTGGCGTTATGGGATCCTTAGGGACCTCAAGTCATTCGGTGTATCGGGTAACATGTTAAACACTCTTGTTAGTTACTTGTCAGACAGAACGTTTCGAGTAAGAGTTGGTTCTGCACTGTACAAGGTACACGTGCAAGAAAATGGCGTGCCGCAAGGCGGAGTTCTAAGCTGCACTCTCTTCATAGTAAAAATGAACTCCCTTGGGAAGGCACTGCCGCCCACAATTTCTTACTCCATGTATGTAGATGACGTGCAGATATCTTTTAAATCATGTAATATGTCCATCTGCGGACGTCACGTCCAGCTCGGCGTCAATAAGCTTGCCGGCTGGGCAGACAAGAATGGTTTTAAATTGAATCCTGTAAAAAGCTCCTGCGTTGTGTTCTCTAGGAAGCGCGGGGTCCATATAGACCCAGACATTACTCTTAACAGCGTGTCGATTCCTGTGAACAAGGAACACAAGTTTTTAGGGATTTTATTCGACGAAAAGGTTACATTCATCCCGCATATCAGACAGCTCAAATGCAAATGCTTAAAAACAATGAATATTCTTAAGGTCCTCTCACATCAATCTTATTGGGCCGACAAACAACTCCTGCTGCGCCTTTACACGGCCTTGGTGGGGTCTCGGCTCGACTATGGCAGTGTCGTGTATGCGTCTGCTACAAAAACAGCACTGAAAATGCTCGACCCAGTGCTGCATCTTGGCCTTCGCCTCTCATGTGGCGCATTCCGCACTAGCCCTGTTGAAAATCTTTATGTAGAGTGCGACAAATGGTGCCTAGGGCATCAGCGGGAGTATGTTGGCCTGTTGTATGCATCCAAGATCGTGTCTCTGACCAACCATCCTTTTAATCCCACCATGAACGATACATCAAATTTACAACTCTTTTTAAACAGGCCATCTATTCCCTTACCGTTCTCTCTCAGAGTTAAGGAGGAGGCTTCTGCACTCAATATCCCCATTTCTGACATGCACAAGACACCCATTCATAATTTCATCGCACCATGGCATCTTCGTTCTGTATCATGCGACCTGTCATTCACTCTTGTAGAAAAAAATAGGGTACCCAGGAATGCAATTCTGCAGCACTTCCTGTTCCTGCAGGACAAGTACAGGTGTGCAGAATTCTATAGCGACGCGTCGAAAACTGGTTCTACAGTATCTTGTGCAGCGCACGGACCAAATTTTAGAGTAAGCAAAACAATGAATTTTCATAACAGTATTTACACGGCAGAAGCATATGGCATTTTACTCGTTTCAAACCACATCAAACATAAAATTCCTAAGTCCATTGTGTACACAGACTCTGAAAGCGTTGTACAGGCACTGTCATTAGGAAGGTCATCTAAAAACTATGTTATAAATGCTCTTTTCAAGGTGCTATTGTCTGCATATGCCTCAAATCTTGAAATAACTATATGCTGGGTACCAGGGCATTGTGGAATTCCTGGTAATGAGGCCGCCGACCAAATGGCTGGTGATGCTGCTCTCATGACTACGGTTGACATTACAACAGTACCTTACACCGACCTAAAGACACACATCAGACGACAGCTTCGTAACACATGGCAATTACACTGGAGTCAACAAACCGACAACAACCTACACGTAATAAAACCACAACTGGGACGCTACATAACTGACTCACACAACAGATACACTGAAGTCACCCTGGCTAGGCTGCGGATAGCCCACACACATGCGACGCACTCCCACCTGCTCACTGGAACTTCGGGACCCACGTGTAGCAGGTGTGGAAAGGGCCTATCCGTAGTCCACATACTAATCACATGCAAGGCACTTGACACAACACGACACAAACATTTCCCTGAATTATACAGACGACACATCCCTTTTCACCCATCATATTTTTTAGCCGACGAACCCATGTTTTCTAGTCAGCATATTTTTAAGTTTTTAGCTGAGGTGAACTTTCTGCAGCTCTTGTCATATCACGTGTAATCATCCTGGCCCTATACACCAGCCATCTCCATTGTCTTTTGTTTAGCATCACTTTTACTTTTAGTCACATGTTTTAGTATGTACGGTCTCATCAAAATCAGTAACTTTTTCTTTGGCGCTTTTTGCCCATAGTCGGCCTTGCGCCAATAAAACTCAACTATCATCATCATCAATGAAGCACGAGCTAAATGGAATACATTTACAGAGACATCGAAAATACACCACACATCCATAGGACACCTACACGTTGAAGAAGCTACCCAACTCCTCACGGCGCACATCCTCGACGCCGCCGAAATGTCCATTCCCCACGCCTCTGGTGCCCCACGCAACCAGCGGAGGCCGTGGTGGAATTAGGAATGTAGGCGGGCGCGAGAGGCCCAGAACAAGGCGTGAGGTATCCTCCGTCGGTACCCCACGTCGGGAAACCTCCTTTTGTTCAAACGGGCCAAGGCGTTAGGAAAACGTGTGCGCCGTGAGGCAAAACGAGAAAGTTGGCACTCCTTCTTGACATATATAAACTCTTACACAGACACACACAAAGTCTGGACACGAATACGAAAACTAAAAGGACAACAGACACACACCCTGCCCCTAGTTAGTACAACAGGGGACACACTGGAAGACCAGGCTAACACACTTGCACAACACTTCGAACACGTGTCCAGTTCGGCACACTACACAAACACTTTCATGAAACACACAACATCTGCGGAGAAGAAGTCACTGCGTGATAGCAACAAGTCGCACACTTCTTACAAATCTCCTTTTTCAATTTATGAGCTAAAGGCTGCTTTGACCACATGCAAACCTTCAGCTCCAGGTGCAGATAAGATTACTTACACAATGATACAATTCTTACACTCAGACACCCTTGAAACACTCCTACACCTATACAACAAAATATGGCTTTCGGGGCATATTCTACGCTCTTGGAGGGAGGCCATAGTAGTAGCTATCCTAAAGGAAGGGAAGGACCCTTCCTCTCCTGCCAGTTATCGTCCCATTGCCCTGACAAGCTGCCTGTGTAAGATCTGTGTAAGGGCCTATCCGTAGTCCACATACTAATCACATGCAGATCACTTGACACAACACGACACAAACATTTCCCTGAATTATACAGACAACACATTCCTTTGCACCCATCATACTTTTTAGCCGACGAACCAATGTTTTCTAGTCAACGTGTTTTTAAGTTTTTAGCTGAGGTAAACTTTCTGCAGCATTGTCATATCATGTGTAATCACCCTGGCCCTATACACCAGCCATCTCCATTGTCTTTTGTTTTGCATCACCTTTACTTTTAGTCACATGTTTTAGTATGTACGGTCTCATCACAATTCAGTAACTTCTTCTTTGGCGCTCTTTGCCCATAGTCGGCCTTGCGCCAATAAAACCCAACTATCATCATCAAGATCTTTGAGAAGATTATAAACAGGAGACTCGTGTACTCCTTTGAGTACAATGGTCTTCGCGAGAGCTGCCAGTCAGGCTTCAGGGCGGAGCGATCTACCAACGATCAACTCGTTGCATTAGAGGCGTATGTAAACGATGCTTTCCTCCATAAGCAGTACTGTATGACAGTATTCTTTGATCTAGAAAAGGCGTATGATATTGCTTGGAGGTATGGTATCCTCATCGATCTGAAGTCCTTTGGCATAACGGGTAAGATGATGAACACGCTTTCGAGTTACATGTCCGAAAGGACGTTTCGCGTGCGACTTGGAACTGCACTCTCTAGGGTGCATGTGCAGGAAAATGGAGTGCCACAAGGTGGAGTTTTAAGTTGCACCCTTTTTATTGTGAAAATGAATTTCCTCAGGAAGTCATTGCCACCGTCGATTTCCTGCTCACTTTATGTAGACGACCTACAATTATCCTTTAAGTCTTGTAACCTGTCTGTCTGCGAGCGCCAAGTCCAGCTTGGTGTTAACAAGCTAGCTGGTTGGGCAGACAGCAACGGTTTTAAATTTAATCCAAGGAAGTGCACTTGTGTTTTGTTTTCCTAGAGGCGTGGCATCCGGCCGGATCCGGACATTCAACTCAATGGTGTCTCGACTCCTGTCATAAAGGAACACAAGTTTTTAGGTATAATCTTTGACGAAAAGCTCACATTCATCCCACACATAAAACAACTAAAACATAAATGCTTAAAAACAATGAATATCCTGAAGGTTCTGTCGCACATTTCTTTTGGTGCTGACAACCAACTTCTTTTACGTGTTTTTACCAGCTTGATAGGTTCACGACTGGATTATGGTAGTGTTGTCTATGGGTCAGCAAGTAAAACATCCCTGAAAATGCTGGACCCTGTGCTTCATCTAGGGCTCCGCTTGTCGTGTGGTGCCTATTCGGACTAGCCCGGTCGAAAGCCTCTATGTGGAGTGCAATAAATGGAACCTACAACATCAGCGAACATACACAGATCTCCTTTATGCTTTTCAAATTTTATCCATGCCACACCAACCTTTTAAATCAGTTTTTCATGATACATCCATGACTGAACTCCTTTTAAATCGACCATCGTTATCTGCGCCCTTCTCTTACAGAGTTGGAGAAGAAGCGTCAGAGCTTGCTGTCTCCTTTTTAGATACAATCCAAACCTCTCTAACAGATTTTATAGCACCATGGCATCTCCGCCCTGTATCATGTGACACATCATTCACACATGTAGATAAAAACCGAGCTCCCACATGTGCAATTCTGCAGCACTTCTTGTATTTGCAGCAGAAGTACCAATGTTCTGAATTTTATACGGACGCCTCTAAAACTTCCACCTCGGTGTCCTGCGCGGCGCATGGTCCAGGCCTTAATGTCACTAGGTAATACCAGTCTCTTTACGGCAGAGGCTTATGGTGTACTTCTTGTTGTTAATCATATCCTTCAAAGTCACATCCCACAATTCATTATATATACAGACTCCCTCAGTGTCGTGCGGGCATTGTCGTCAACAAAATCTTCAAAAAATCACGTTGTAAATCTAATAGTCAAGGGTATTATGTCTGTGTATGTCCACAAATTTGAACTAGTCCTTTGCTGGGTCCCTGGCCACTGTGGTATAGCCGGGAATGAAGCAGCGGATCGAATGGCTGCTGCTGCTACACTCTTGAATACAGTAGAAATAACCACATTATCCTACACCGACGTGAAACCGCACATCAGACAACAACTTCGCAAAACATGGCAAACACACTGGAGCGAACAAACAGACAACAAGTTACACGTAATAAAGCCATACTTGGGACCACACACCACCTACACACGCAATAGATACACTGAAGTCGCCTTGGCTAGATTACGGACAGGGCACACTCATCCAACACACTCGCACCTTCTCACTGGATCTCCAAGACCTCTGTGCAGCAGGTGCGGAGAGGCCCTATCCGTGATGCACATCCTCATACAATGTAAGGCACTCGACACTACACGACGCAAACACTTCCCTCAACTACACACACGACATATTCCACCACACCCATCATACTTCTTAGGAGATGATGCCATGTTTTCTGTTCAGCGCACCTTTAAGTTCCTATCAGAAGTTCAATTTTTACAACTCATCTCATACCACCCATAGCTTTACCCCTGGTCCTATACCCCAGCCACCTTATTTATCTTTTAACCACTCTTGTTCTTCACCCTGGCCCTTTACACCAGCCGTGCTCATAGTTTTTAACTGATTTTATTTCGTGTTCTCTCCTCATGAAATCACTTTGTGTTTGGCGCTCTTTGCCCATGTCGGCCTTGCGCCAATAAAATCAAACCATCATCATCATTGTTATTGCTAAAATGTCAGGGTTAGTATCTTCTAAAAACGACCGTAAGCTGATCGCGTTTGGGTATAAGGCTGCGTATGTTAGTGAAGCATAACTGCATGAATGGTGACTTGTTAAAGTACTCTGAAAGCTTTGGTTTCGTTGCGTGTGCATGCTTTCTTTGCTATGTTTTGTGAAGAATAACGGAATCCGTTGCGTTATCATACATGTAGGTCTCGTTGTCAATGTGCAGTATGTCCACTGACAACTTTATCGGCTTCTCTAAGCGTTTGGCGAATTCTATTAATTTTTTCCTAGAATAACGTGTAGATGGCGAGAAGTCCTCACCTATCGAAAACTCGGTATCCTTTAGTTGATGCGCGGTAGAAAGAACTTTTTGTTTGTCTTTAAAAGAACTCATTTTAGCAATGATTGGCCGCTGATTATCCGTGTTGTACTTTCCCAGTCTATGTACCCATTCAAAGTGGTCATTTGTTAGGGAGATGCTAAGTTTTTCAGAACAGAAAGTTTTTATTTAAGTTTTTCAGAACAGAAAGTTGTTATTTTTTTCTCGGATGTTGCCCAGTCTTCTTTGTCTTCGTCATCTATACCAAAAAAGAGCAGATTGTCCCGCCGTTGCCTGTTTTGCGCGTCATCACATCTCATTGTTATAGACTGTAGCCTATCAGTAATATTGCGCCGACTCATTATGTACAGAATCGACTACAGTGGAATCAACTGCAGTCTTTGCGGTTTCCAAGGCGGTAACTCTTTCCGTCAATTGCTTAATCTGCTGGTCAGCCGCTTCTTGCCTTTCCCGAACACTTTTCCATTCACTGAGTATTCTGGCCTGCCCAGCTTCTAGCCTGCCGACAACCTCCAAAACTGTGGCGACTTTCTTTTCCAGAGTAGGCCCAGGCTTGGTCTCGATATCGCTAGAAACAATTAGCAACAGTTCAAACAGAGCGTGGCACGGACGTCCCGGAAGGCAGCATGCTCGCCTCACAGAATCTAACAATGTCGCTGGGCAGACACTGCAATAAAAAAACGATTGGCGCTCTTCACACAAACAGCGCACTCAAGGTAACTAACCTGTAAATACAGCAGTGGTAAGTGACCCATTCTCGATGCGGTGTCGTGCCCAAAGGAAAAAATTGGCCGCGTATCTGCTCCTTTCGTTGCAAATGTCGTCAAAAGACGATAGTCTTTATCGGTTATTGCGAAGTAAATGCCTCCCTTCGCTTTGCAGCTCACCTATCATGTTGTTCCTCTTGCGTCGCGCTCCTCCCAAGTTAAAGACGCCAAAGGTTTGCTTAAATCATTTTAAATTTCCCGCGTTCCACTGCTCCAAACCGGGTGTCTCGATGCGAATGCTGCTGTACGGCGGAGACGCGCGTTAATCGAGGCGCCCTACTTCAACGTTTATAGAACCGCGTTTCCCTACTCCACGTGCGTTGCAAGCAGAACGTGGAACCTATCTAGTGGAACCTTGCGTAACTGTTGCCGGTTGATTTCTTGAAATGGCGCAAGAAGCTATAGTGGCGCGGGCGACAGTAGGCGACGGCGAAGTGAATTCTTTTTCTGCAGTTGATGAAGTATTTAATTTCGCAAAAGCAAGCATGTTTGATTTTTTTATAAAGGAACACTGCAAATATCACTTCTGTATTGATTTGCTGTCTCATATTTGCGTAATGTCTTGTTCTTCTTCAACAATGTTGACAAGTATGAACCTTACACCGGACATAGACGGGTAGATTTAGCTGTGACTATATAAGACTAATGGGCAGGCATTGTTTTGCTTTGGCCGGGTGGCTGAATCGAGTCACAGACAGACAGACGGACAGATAGACATACAGACAGACCAAAATTTCTGGGTTTAAGGAGCCCAAGAAAGACTATCGTCTTTAAAAGTTGTAGGCGGATGCTTATAACCGGCGGCGGTGACGTATCAGTTGACGATCCCGGTAGCCAGACGAGGGAACTGTTTCCGTCCAAACGTGGCTGTGCACAGAACGATGTCGACTGGAATGAAGCTGGTTCTGGTTGGCACTGCTGCCAAGGATTGGGAGCCCACTAGTTGAAGCCCATGAGCAGTACAGCCTGTAAATACAGCAGTGGTATTTACAGTGGTACTTACACAGACCTCAAGCCACACATAAGACAGCAACTCCGTAAAACTTGGCAAGCAGACTGGAGCGAACAGACAGACAACAAACTACATGTAATAAAACCACACTTGGGACAATACACTACTGACTCACACAACAGGCACATTGAAGTTAACTTAGCTAGATTACGCATAGGCCATACACATGTAACGCACTCGCACTCGCACCTGCTCACGGGATCTAGACCCCTGTGTAGCAGGTGTGGGTCGGGCCTATCCGTGGTCCACATACTCATACAATGCAAAGCACTTGACACGACACGACACAAACACTTCAGAGAACTCTACAGACAACATATTCACCTACACATATCGTTGTTTGTGGGTGACGATGTCATGATATCTGTAAAACGCGTGTTTAAGTATTTGTCAGACGCTTAATTATGCAAAACTCATTTCCTATCGTGCATAATCAAATCTCGCCCTATACACCAGCAATCACCATTATCTTTAATTGATCGTACTATGTCCCGTTTACACGTTTTGTACCTACCTTTTGTGTTAATCCCTTCTCTTCATTAAATGACTTCTTCTCTGGCGCTCTTTGCCCTCGTTGGCCTTGTGCCATTAAACACCAACCATCATCATCATCAGTCATAAAGCACCCATCCAACATCTTAATTCATGACATCCACTGTATCTTTGTTCGTTAAGCGGCCATCACTTTTGCAGCCCTATGCAATGACAGTAAATACCGTAACCTCCAACTTGGACATTTCCTTCAAAGACACGTACAAAAACTATTTAGCTGATGTTATAGCCCCATGGAAGCTATCGCCTGTAGCATGCGAAAGATCTTTTGCAAGCATAAACAAAAACAAAGCACCTAGTGCCTTAATTCAACAGCACTTTTTAAGTCTTCAGCATAAATATCAATGTGCAGAGTTCTATACAGACGCGTCCAAAACGAATTCTGCAGTGTCATGTGCCGTACTTGGACCGAACCTCTGCGTTTCAAAAATCCTTAATCCTTGCAGTAGCATTTTCACAGGTGAAGCCCAAACCACTGCACTGGCTATAGAACACATAATACACAACAAAATCGTTTGCTCGGTCATATACACTGATTCTCTCAGTGTGGTGACAGCCCTGTCCTTAGGGAACCCTCATAAGAGTGCAGTCCTCAATTCGCTCATACACGCTGTCATGACATCATATTCGATGGGGCTCAAAATTACTGTCTGCTGGGTTCCTGGTCATTGTAGAATAGCAGGAAATGAGGCTGCTGTTATGGAGGCAGCTGTCGCTGCTCTTCGTAGAGATGTAGACATAATGTCAGTGCCTTACTGTGACCTGAAATCGCCCATTAAAAGAAAACTCTGGGAATGCTGGCAGAAACACTGGGACACGCAAACAGAAAACAAACTCCATACAATTGAACCACAAATAGGTAGACACATAACCGGACTACTACACAGGTCTGTAGAAGTTGCTCTGTCTTGTTTAAAGATAGGGCACACACATGGCACACATGGATACCTCTTAAATTTAACACCGCAACCGACATGTGAAAAATGTGGAGATCTTTCTTTACTCCATATCCTTATTGAATGTAAGTCACTCGAACCAATCAGACAAAGACGCTTCGCTAGTGTATACGCACATCACATACCACTACACCCTGCGCACTTTCTCTCGGATGAAGAAATAATCAGTTTCAAAAAAGTTTTAGTGATCTTTTAATGAAAATTTCTTATCGCACATGGCCTTAGCTTGTCCGTCAGTAATGAGGACACTGCTGAGGTACTTTTCGGTGACACTCAGGGGCCTCATCCTTTTTGTCCTAAGCAAAAACTCTTCCCGAGGCACCCTGATTTTTAGCCCAAATCTTTATCCTCTCACCACTAGTTTTATTCACTTTTTACTTAGAATCATTGGCGCTATACACCAATTTTATATAACCAACTTTTTCCGAAAGCAAGCAGCATATAACAAACCTGCGACAATAACACACCATTGCTTTGGCGCTCTTTGGCCTAGACGCCCTCGCACCATTAAACACAATCATCATCATCATGTTCTTGGGCTGTTTGATTCTTTCTGGTATATGTTTCGTCTCCGAATGCTTAATTAGGGATACTCAGCGGAAAGAATCTTGTGTAGGACACCGGGTAACCTGCCCTTTTCGCTCTGAAGAAGTAGAAGAAGAAGACTTTATTTTTCAGCAGACGTTACAATTCCTGCTGAAGGGGCAGGAGCTAAAGGCATTGAGTGCCTGACGAGGGCTCCTGACCATCTGGAGTTCACAACAGAGGAGTTCACAGCAGAGGACATGTTCAAATAAAATATGCGTGCTTAGCAATAAGATCCAGCAATACAGCAAATGGCTTTGACATTTGACATACCTCTGCAAATGTTTTTCCTAGTAACGCTCAAAACGAGCTGTTCAGCACGCTTCGCCAGGCACAGAAACTGCCCCTTTCTACCACCGCGTATCTCGCATGGTCTCATGAACATCTTGAAATTTGGGCAGCACCCACCATACCGTATGGCTAATGAAAAGAGACGGAATGAGGTTCCAAGTGTTTAGGTTTTCTTATGCGGTTGCTGTGGCTTTTTTTGCTCTTCCTCTACTCGTCCTCTAACTTTTAAACGTACTCCTACCACAGCAAGATATTGTTACTGGGCTAAGGTGGCAATGCCTCACAGCCCCTTGACCCAAGAACGATCCCGACGACAACAAAGTTCCTGGCACGCACCTTGCGCGAGCTCTGTCATGGCTGCTATATAGATTATGTAAATGGGTCACTTCACCCAATCGCATCGTTGCTGGCATCTTTGTCCTGCCGCCACGTAACAATATTTAGGTCTCTAGCTTTTATTACTTTTTAAAAATCCCGCGGGAACCTAGGCGAAGAACATGATATAATAAAAAAACAGCAGAAGGCTATCCTCTTTCTTTGTGCGCGCAACAAAAAATATGCAAACCCGCATTTATTTTGCATTAAGTAAAAACGAACTTGTGACATAAATACCTAGAGTTGCCTTATGAACAGTCAGGTAAATAAAATAAATGTCCTCATAACTGTTCCCCTTGTTGCATTGTTTGTTAGTCAAGCTACTCGTCCCTTATTTTTCTTTTATTACGCGCGGCCTCATGGGATACGTCTCTTCCACATCTCTCCATCTTCGAGCAAGCGCCATGCACTATCGCTCGGCGCGATAAAAAAGTAAACTTAGCAAATATGAGCCATCAGCACCAGATTTGAGAGCCTTAGCGATTGGCTGGTTTGCGTATTGGTTGTTAGTGGAACCGAGGGAAATCGCGACGGCCCAACTGTCTCACCTATTGTTGCACACTTGAGGTGTCCCCCCCCCTCTACACACACACAGACTTAATCTGTACAGTTCGCCTTCCCAGACAACCTTTATTTCATGCTTTCAGGCTTACTTTCATCTTTAAATTTTTCCCCGCACGGGGCACCGTGAGTATTCGTGGTGACGGTGAGCAGCGACACCGTGGACCCCGAGCTCCCATACATAAGCCGTGTCCAACCGTGGCGAGGTGTTGAAAGGTGAAGGGTAGAAGCTCTAAACTGTGGCCGTCGGAGCCTTGGTCAAGCTCCGGCCGACGGGCTCCCTGCCTGTCTACCAGGCAGGGAGCTCTGGGACCTCTTTGACTACCAGGGTAAGGTCAAAGGAGAAAGTACCCCCGTCTCCCTGCTTTTATACTATGCCGTATGGTATTTTCAAAACCCCCCCCAACCGTGATCGGTCCCCTAAAAGGGGCCGCACCGAATATCGTTTCCCCCATTGCCATCTTTGACATTTCCTGAACCAGATCATTACTCTCGATTTCTTGTCATGGAGTCCCTCTATCCAACCCACCCTCTTGCATCTCAGTCAGTCTTCTTGATCGCCAAGTATCTTGAAGCCATAATAGGAAAATCTCATAAGTGCAAAAAACAAAGGTCTGGTGAACTCCTAATCGAAATAAATGACAAGCAGCAGTCTGCAAAGCTTCTAGCTCAGACTAGACTGGCTGACCTCGACCTCAGGGTCACACCCCATCGGAGCCATAACAGCTCGCAGGGTGTGATATCCGAGACAGATCTCTTGAACGAAACGGATGCGGATCTCCTTGCCGGCTTGAAGGATCAGGGCGTCACTGCCGTGAGACGCATCACTATCCGCAGAGACGACAAGGAGATTCCCACCAAGCACATTATCTCGACTTTTGACCGCGCAGTACTCCCACAACGCATAAATGCAGGTTTTATCCGTTGCTCCATCCGTCCGTACATCCCGAACCCGCGGCGCTGTTTTAAGTGCCAGCGGTTCGGGCATGGTACAAACTCTTGCCTTGGCCGAATGACGTGAGCGAAATGCGCGGCGCATGATCATCCAAGCGACAATTGTCCATCCGATACCCTGTCTTGTGTGAACTGCGGCGGGCCGCATGCAGCGTACTCCCGCAAGTGTGCAAAGTTCCAACTTGAAAAAAAAGATAATCAACATCAAGGTAACTGAGAACATCACCTTCCCGGAGGCGCGAAAGGGGTTCGCCTCTTTCCCCCTGCGGAGGTACGCTGACGCGGCTCGCCGGGGGACGGAGTGGCGTCTGATGTCCACAGGGACCCAGTTCAGCGAGTATGACCTGGTACCGCCCCCGCCCCCCGCTGGGTTGCCTCACGCAGCCCAACCCGGCACCACGCCGCTTGCTGAGGCAGCAGCGGTTGTGGTGCAAACCACTTCTGTTCGAACCGGTGCCGCTCCCGCCTCCGCCACCCCGTCCTCCAGTGCATTGGAGGGTACCGAGGTGATGGACACCACGGGTCGCGCATCGGCTCCCACCGCCACCGCACCGCCCGTGCCACCTTTGGCGTCCCCTACGCCTGCGGCGGTGGTGGCTCAAACGAAGGGCTCACGAAGGGGAACCAAGTCCGGGGGGCCCGGTCCGTCGGGCACCCCTCGGACATCCGACGACGAGATGGATGTCGGGCCGTTCCTGCCTGCAACGCAGCGCAAGGAGCGGCCTCCGACGCCCAAGCCAGCAGCAGAAAGGCCCAAAAAGCCAAATCCTAGAGTAACAGCCCCGAAAGACACATGAACACACACACACAGACTTCAGTAGTTTCTAAATCTCCATAATGGGAAGAGAAAATATTACTCAATGGAACTGTAGAGGCCTCAATAAAAATCTTGATGATGTCCATGAGATATTGCATTCGAACCAGCCAAGTGTGATGTGTCTTCAGGAGACGCATTTGAATCCCAATCACACAAATTTCTTGAATAGGTACATGGTATTCAGAAAAGATAGGGTTGGCTGCACACTCTTCGGGCGGTGTAGCCATAATAGCCCGGAAATCCCTAGCACGCCACCCTATCGCTCTCAAGACCGTCCTTGAAGCTGTAGCAATACGCACAATAATTTTTAATAGGTTGATAACGGTATGCTCAATTTACATTCGTCCTGATAATGCACTTTCTAGCTCTGACTTCCAGGCGCTGGTCGACCAGCTGCCCTAACCGTACATCCTAACAGGCGACCTTAATGCACACAACTCTCTTTGGGGCTCCTCCAGAACGGATGCCCGAGGTCGCCTGATAAATTTCTTACAACTTCAGGAGCATGCCTTTTCAACAAAAAGCAGCCTACATACCATAACTTAAGACATAATACATACTCACATCTCGACTTGGCTATTGGTTCTGCAATTCTCTTTCCATGTCTTGAGTGGGGCGTGGGCACTGACCCATATTGTAATGACCATTTCCCCACTTCCCTAACATATATAGGTAAAGGCCCATGCAGTTCATCTTCCCATAACAGGTTTAATGAATCAAAAGCAAACTGGAGTATGTTCACAGAAACATCTAAAGTACACCACACAACCATAGAAGAGCTACAAGTGGAGGAAGCATCCCAACTCATCACGGCACACATCCGCGACGCTGCCGAAAAGCTGGAGGCCGTGGTGGAATGAGGACTGTAGGCGGGCGCGAGAGGCCCAGAACAAGGCGTGGGGTGTCCTTCACCGGTAACCCACGTCAGATAACCTCATTTGTTTTAAAAGGGCAAAGGCTTTTGGGAAGCGAGTGCGTCGTGAGGCGAAAAGGGAAAGTTGGTGCACCTTCCTTACTTCCATCAACTCATACACTGACACGCGAAAAGTATGAACACGAATACGTAAACTAGAAGGACAACAGACACACAGCCTGCCCCTGGTTAGTACAACAGGGAACACACTGGAAGACCAGGCTAACACACTCGCACAACACTTCCAACATGTGTCCAGTTCAGCGCACTACACCAACACTTTCATAAAACACAAAACATCCTGTGAGAAGAAGTCCTTGCCAGACAATAATAAATCGACGTCATATTATAACACCCCCTTCTCACTGCATGAGCTGAAGATTGCACTTATTACATGTAAACCTTCAGCTCCAGGCGCAGACAACATTACATACACTATGATTCAACACTTGCACACAGACACACTTGATACCCTCCTTCACCTCTACAACAAAATATTTCTTTCAGGGCACATCCCAAGGTCATGGAGGGAGGCCATCGTAGTGGCCTTTCTGAAAGAGGGGAAGGACCCTTCCTCTCCCGCCAGTTATCGTCTCATCGCCCTCACAAGCTGCCTGTGTAAGCTGTTCGAGAAGATGATCAATAGGGGACTAATGTACTTCTTAGAGTACAATGGTCTTCTCGACAGCTGCCAGGCTGGCTTCAGGGCTGGGAGATCCACCAAGGATCAACTGGTTGCGTTGGAATCGTGTGTAAAAGATGCCGTTATCCATAATCAGTTTTGCATAACAGTCTTCTTTGATATGGAAAAGGCCTATGACACTGCCTGGCGGTATGGCATCTTGAGTGACCTCAAGTCGTTTGGTGTCTCCGGCAACATGCTGAACACCCTCGCTAGCTACATTTCGGAAAGAACCTTTCGAGTGAAGGTTGGCAGTGCACTTTCCAATGTATATGTGCAGAAAATGGCGTTCCTCAAAGCCGTGTCCTGAGCTGCACACTATTCATTTTTAAGATGAAATCGCTCCGGAAGGCATTGCCAGCAACCATTTTCTGTTCTGTATATGTAGATGACGTCCAAATATCTTTTAAGTCGTGTAACTTCTCAATTTGTGAAGGCTAAGTCCAGCTTGGAGTGAAGAAACTTGCTGGCTGGGCGAACACAAACGGTTTTAAACTGAACCTTGTAAGAAGTACTTGTGTTGTGTTCTCCCGGAAGCGCGGAATTCATGCGGACCTGATATCTCTAATAATGGTGTAGTAATCCCTGTCAGAGGGGAACAGAAGTTTTTGGGGATAATATTCGACAGTAAACTCACATTTATCCCTCACCACAAATGCCCAAAAACAATGAACATTCTTGAACTCCTGTCATACCAATCTTATGGTTGTGACAAGCAGCTCCTCCTGCGGCTTTATACTGCAGTGGTAGGATCTCGCTTGGATTATGGCAGTGTTGCTTATGGGTCCGCGACGAAGACGGCGCTAAAAATGCTTGACCCGGTGCTTCATTTGGGGTTTCGTCTTGCCTGTGGTGCCTTTCGCACTAGCGGCGTTGAAAGCCTCTATGCAGAGTGTGACAAATGGTCCCTGTATTACCAGAGGACACACACTAACTTGTTGTATGCCTCTAAAATCATTGTCTATGACAAATCATCCTGTTAATTCAACCATTCATGATGCGTCATCAGAGCAGCTCTTTGCAAATCGTCCATCTATTTCCATGCCGTTCCCTCTCAGAGTGAGAGCAGAAGCTTCTGAGCTGGCTCTGTCATTTTCATACATCCACAACACACCCATTACTGATTTTATTGCGCCGTGGAAGCTCCGGGCAGTTTGTTGTGACTTGTCCTTTCTGCAATTTGAGAAAAACAGGGCACCAAGAGTAGCCATTATTCAGCATTTCCTCTTCGTGAAGAAGTATCAATGCGCAGAATATTACTGCGACGCATCAAAGACAGCTACGGCTGTGTCTTGTGCTGCGCATGGGTCGAACCTCAACGTGTGTAAAAGAATGAACTCCCACAACAGCATTTTTACGGCTGAAGCACACGGCATTTTACTTGTTTTACATCACATCGTTCAACATGAACTTTCAAAGTCCATAGTGTTTATAGATTCTCTTAGTGTTGTACGTGCACTTTTGTCAAGAAAACGCTCAAAAAAGTATGTAATCAATCTTGTTTTTAAGGCCCTTATGTCGGCATACGCCTCTAGTCTTGGAATAACAATATGTTGGGCTCCTGGCCACTGTGGAATAGCCGGGAATGAAACCGCAGATCAAATGGCCACTGCTGGGACACTCGTGAATGCAGTGGACATAGCAACAGTGCCGTACACAGACATGAAGCCACACATTAGACACCAACTTCGCAACGCATGGCAAACACACTGGAGTGCACAGACAGATAACAAGTTACACGTAATAAAACCACACTTGGGAGCATACACTACTGACTCACACAACAGACACATTGAAGTTACCTTAGCTAGGTGGCGGATAGGCCATACACATGTAACACACTCACACCTGCTCACTGGCTCTCCAAGACCCATGTGTAGCAGTTGTTGGGAGGGCCTATCCGTAGTCCACATCTTAATTACATGCAAGGCACTCGACACAACAAGACACAGACATTTCAAGGAACTATACAGACAACACATTCCGCTACACCCTTCCTTGTTTTTGGGTGACAATGCCATCGTCTCTGTGCAACGCGTTTTTAAATATTTGTCTGATGTTAACCTTTTAAACCTCATATCATATCATGCGTAATCAACACTGGCCCTATACACCAGCCATCTCCATTGGTTTTATTTGATTTTACTGTTATTCTGGCTTACACATTTTAGTAGCCACTATTTTCTCTTGTATAATTTTGTTTGGCGCTCTTTGCCCCAGCTGGCCTTGCGCAAAAAAAACCAACCATCATCATCATCGTCATCTTTTTATTTTTCGTCATATCAGCCACCTGCCTTTCAAGTTTCAACCTCCCCAGATTTTTGGAAGTCATTTTCATCCCGGTTT
This sequence comes from Haemaphysalis longicornis, assembly GCF_048455015.1. NCBI lineage: Eukaryota > Metazoa > Arthropoda > Arachnida > Ixodida > Ixodidae > Haemaphysalis > Haemaphysalis longicornis. The sequence continues at coordinate 2,875,626 of NW_027526362.1, forward strand.
TATCTGACAACCTAGCAAGGCGCAAGAAAGCTAACTAGTCGCCATTAGGTCACGCAACATCACTGTGCGCAACAAAAAGCCCCATATAAAGCCGCCGAGGACAGATGAGGCGTTTTGTTGTCGAAATGAGACAAACCCAAAAACTGAAACCAAGTCAGACAAAATTGCAGCGCTGCAGTGACCACAAAAACTCGGCAACCTTCCTCTAAAAAAGAGGGCGCAAGAAAATTGGTGAGATAACGCCTTTAAAATGCGTACGCAGATCGTAGTTCGTACCGTAAATGAGCCAAATACTGCTGTGGCGCGGATAAAAATGAGCCAAATTCATTTGCACAATGGGAGTTTGCATTTGGCTTCACTGTTCGGACTGTTTCGTGGGTGCTTTTAGACGTTTTTTAATTTTTTTTTCGTTTCGGAGCAGGCTTACTATGGATTTAGATGGTGATTTAGAGATCGGCGAAAGATCTGTCTCCATCTGTGGACGACACAGTGAACGAAGTGAAACAGATTCGTGACACAATTATTTTATCTCGTCTCCCTATGGGGTAAATGTTGTTTTATTTATTTCTTGACTCAATATTTACCATTTTCGTACTTAACAAAATAACCGCCGCTTAGAAGCCCTGGCAACTCTCCCTCCCAGCCCCTGTAGGTATGGGCCAATTGATTAATGTGAAGAAGAAGGAACAACAGCAACAACCTTCTTGTGAAGCGCTTTCGAAATTAATTGCACTGCAGCTAAGAGCTTGCTTCGTGAGTGTCTAAAGGCGTGCCCCAAAAAATTATCCTACGGAAGAATTCGAAAAGAGTTGCTAATGCTGCCAAAAGAACTCACCTGCTCTTCGTGTATAGTTATACTGTTCTTGAAGCCCTGTTACATATCTTCAATGCCTTTTCCACCAAAAGTCCATCGCACGATTCTTGAATATGAATTTCAATAAAGGTTTCACAATAATGCCGCATCAACTTGGGTGTTTCAGTTCAATACGAGCCAAATCCGAACTTATCATCCCAATATTGCTCATATTTACCGTATACTTTTTAATCACTCGTGACCATAAACTTCCTCTACCTGACATGTGAAAAAATATATAATAGCTTTGACAGCGTTGCATTTAGTTCCGGTAACAAACTTTTGCTTTTTTATCAAATTTGTTTGGGTGGATTTGGTTGATCTAAAAAAAAAAAACCTCATCAGATAATGGCCAGACTATTCTTGGCCCTTAAACCTCCCCTCTACCCATTCTGCCATTGTCCGGCACCGGAAAAGGTGTCGTGAACGCGACGATGGGGCTTTGTGGACCCCACCATCACCGTATGAAGGAACAAGCTTGCTCGCTACTACACAAAACCCTTCCCACCCCACAAGGCGCCGGGGACGGTGACGACAGGAGAAAGGCGCGCGCCAACGCTTTGGAAACGTGCTTGAAAGGCAACCCCAACGTCATGTACGTCGACGCCGCTCCGGTCAAGGGAAGCGACAAGGCCGCTTTGGCAGTACTAACAACAAGAGACAGGCTCGTCGCTGTGGCGGTTACGAGGACAAGAAACTCAACAAACGCTAAAGAGATGGCGATCGCATCGGCACTAATCCAACCCGGGCGAAGCAAGTCCGGACAGAGAGCAAGAAATCCCACGCGAACTACGTGAGGCGGCACGCGGCCTCAAACGACACAAAACACCAGACAACGAGGTCGAACTGATGTGGACCCCCGCGCATTCCTGCCTGGTCGGCAACAACATCGCCGACTATTACGCCCGAGACATGTCCCGCCGGGAGGTGGAGGAGGCGGGGGTCGACTCTTTGACACCAATCACTATCTATAAAGATATCATTACAACGTAGAGGGAAAATAGACAAACACTACCTGAGCCTCATCACTCCCTCACCCGCAGGGACCAGACGATCATACGCGGCATACAGGCAGGGTCTCTGGCCACCCAACACTACTACAGAAGTACCACACCAATACTCCGAGCTGTGTCCGCTCTGCCAGACAAGCAAAGGAACGTTACAACACGTCATCCCAGAGGGCACCGCAATAAAGGCACCAATACCCTTCACACCCCCCCTTCCCCTTAATGATCGATGGGGTATCCTTCGGCTCAGCCCCTCCTCAAACGTCCACTTGAGCCTAGCGGCATCTTGAAATCATCTTGAAAACATCTTGAAATCATCTTGCATTGATTTTATAGCACCATGGCACCTTCGCACTGCGTCGTGTGACTTATTTTTCATCCAACTCGATAAAAGTAGGGTACCGAGAAATGCGATCCTGCATCACTTACTTTATGGCACTGCAGGAGAAGTACCAGTGTACAGAATTTTATAGCGATGCCTCTAAAACTGCCTCCGCCGTGTCATGGGCTGCGCACGGTCCCAATTTTAAAGCTTCTGAATCCATAATGTAACGTGTAGCATCTTCACAGCAGAGGCTTATGGAATCTTTCTTGCTGTGAATCAAATTATCCATTGTCATATCCCAAAATCTGTCATTTACACTGATTCACTAAGTGTCTGATTACAACGGGCGTTATAATCACGAAAGAAATTCAAAAATTACATCATCAATCTTCTTCTTAGGACAATTCGGCATATGGCGCCAACCTTGAGGTAACTGTTTGTTGGGTCCCAGGTCACTCGGGGATCGCTGGAAATGAGACGGTAGATGAAATGGCTGCTGCTGCACTCACAAACACTGTGCACATAACAACAGTGCCCTACACCGACTTGCAACCGCACATAAAACAACTAAGTAAAACATGGCAAAAACATTGGAATGAACAGACAGACAACAAACTCCACATTGTAAAACCACACTTGGGACGATACACAACCGATTCACACAACAGACACACACAAGTTGCCTTGGCAAGGTTACGGATATGCCACACACATGTAACACACTCCCACCTGCTCACTGGGTCCCCAAGACCCATGTGCAGCGGGTGTGGAGAAGGCCTATCCGTAATCCACATACTCATTCAATGTAAGGCACTTGACATAACACGACGCAAACACTTCCCACAGCTGTACATACGACATATTCCACAATACCCATCATACTTCTTAGGAGACGAGCCCATGTTTTCAGCCAAACGTGTTTTGAAGTTTCTTGCCGACATATAAGTTTTACACCTCATTTCTTATCATGCATCTTGACAACCTGGTCCTTTACACCAGTCATCTTGATTACGTTGCGTTTTACTTTATTTTTACTGAAATGTTCTACTTTTACTTCCATGTCACTCTCATGTAATCATTATTGTTTGGCGCTTTTTGCCCTTAGTTGGCCTTGCGCCAGTAAACTCTAAACATCATCATCATCGGGAAGTGGAGGAGGCGGGGGTCGACTTGTTGACACCAATCACTATCTATAAAGATATCATTACAATGTACAGGGAAAATAGACAAACACTACCTGAGCCTGATCACTCCCTCACCCGCAGCGACCAGACGATCATACGCGGCATACAGGCAGGATCTCTGGCTCACCCAACACTACTACAGATTATGTACCCACACCAATACTCCCAATACTCCGAGCTGTGTCTGTACTGCCAGACTAGCAAAAGAACGTTACAACACGTCATCCTAGAGTGCACCGCAATAAAGACACCAATGGATTTTTGGAATTTTGGGAATCTGGGAATTTGCCGGAAGTCTTTCCTGATTGGCTTTCAATTGTGGTCACGTGCTTCCGGTTGACAAAGCGGTTGTGTGTGCTGTCGTCATTTTGACGTTTAATGACGTTTACGGGCTCCAGTTCTAAAGTTTGCGTTATTTCTCTTTACTGAAAGCGCATAATTCTCGGCCGACAATTAAAAATCAGACTAAACGCACTAGACATGACAACGTATGCCTGTCTTTGCTATTCAACAACAATAATGCCTATGTTCCATTAATCCACGCATCAGAACGGGTCTCGGCGGCTCGTCCCTTTTCCAACATTTTTGGTGCCGAAAACCCGGGAAGCAAGCCAGCGTTGTGGTGAGCCTTCTCCTGACGAGCTGGGTACGCCTTTCTTCAGCTACGACCGGCATGGAACGTATCAAGAACAAGCCGTGCGTCACGGCGGTCTATGAACACGAAGATCATCAGCGAGGTGGACCAGGTGTTACAGTCTCAGCAGTTGGACCTTTCCGCCCTTCGTGTCATTCACGGACGTCTGCGAGCAAGCAATTCAGCATTTTCTGCGCTCAACGCCGAACTCGAAGCCCACCTGACCGACGACCAGGCAGCCGAAGACTACGCTTCGGTCATGGAGTATGACGACGCAGCGACCAGCGCTCTGGCTTTACTCGAACATCACATGGAGGTGTTGAGGTCATCTTCGACCGCTCCAGACTGCTCCTCCATTGGAAGACGCCAGCGGAGACCGCCGGGCTGCGACGTCTACCGGACAACCCATGCCATCGACTCGTGAGTTTGGAGCACGCCTCCCGAAGCTAGAACTGTTGCGCTTCGACGGAGCGATAACGCGGTGGCAACCTTTTCGGGACATGTTTCGACATTCCGTCCACGAGAATCCCCGGCTGTCCAATATTGACCGCTTTCAGTACTTGCGTTCGCTTCTTGACGGAGCTGCTGCTGAAGCCGTTGCTGGCCTGCAAGTGACAGAGTCCTGCTATCAAGATGCTCTTGATATTTCGAAGAATCGTTTTGGAAATTCCAAAGTGATTGAGCAGAAGCATTTTGAGAATCTGCGGAACCTCCGACCTGTCGACTCAGCTAGCAGCGTGGCCGCTTTGAGGAAGCTGTACGACCACGTGCAAATGAACCGGCGAGGACTGGAAAGCTTGGGCGCTGGAATTTATTCTTACGCGGCTATGTTGAATGAAGTTCTTTTAAAGGTGATACCTGGCGACATTATTGTCGATTACTTCAAACAGCAGAGCCTTGCAGCCAGCGCCGCTTCCACGAGCAGTCAGAGTTCTTCAGCCCAGGACGTAGAACATCTGCTGTCTTTCCTGCGAGTGGAAGTGGAGTGCAGGGAAAGAGAAGCTTCGAGATCAGTAAGCCTCAACGAAGTGAGGAGGCTGACCGAGGGCCCAAGAAGCAGCAGTCTATTCCGACGGCTGCCGTCCTGCACAACAAGGCAAAGACTTCGTCTTGCTTCTTCTGCTCCGCCAAAGATCACAGAACGGAAGAATGTCCGAGCGACATCCCTTTGGCCGACAAGCGAATCCGCGTAGCAAGTGACGGCCGATGCTACAGATGTACGGCGAAGGGGCATCTCGTGCGGAGTTGCCGAAAGAAGGTCCGGTGTGGGACATGTAAGCGGAGCCACGCCACCACAATGTGCACAACTGACCCCGCTCGGAAACCATTGGAATCGGCTGCAGAAACGCGACATGCAGCGATGCACGTTAACACGCGCAAATCAGCCATCCCGCGACTCTCCAGCGACGTCCTACTACAGACGTTTCGGGCATGGATTATGACTTCGTCCCATTGCTGCTACGTACGTGGAGTTTTTGACAACGGCAGCCAACGCACTTTCATTAGACAAGATGTTGCCTCGAAGTTAAAGTTGGTTGCGATTGGCGAGATGGATCTGGTCATCAGTGCTTTCGGACGCTCTGGATGTGCTAGTCAGAAGTGCAAAGTCGTCGCAGTGACCCTTCGGAATCAGCATGACAGCGCGTCTTTGGACATAGAAGCAATTGTCGTCCCTTTCATCTGTGAAGAGATGGCACAAGCACCGAAGGACAACGCGCTTCTGCAACGCCTGATCGCCGAAGGGAAACCACTAGCTGACGCCATCGCCTTTCCAGGCGTAGAGCACAAACAAGGAGTGAGCCTACTTGTTGGCTCAGACCAGATATGGAAGCTAATGCCGAAATCAAGCGAGGTGCAGTGGGAAGAGAAGAATCCTTCATTAATTGCCATCAAGACGAGCATGGGATGGACCCTACAAGGACCGTTGTCCCTGGAAGAGAGTGAAAGCCGCAAAGGCAGCAGCCTCTTCTGTGTTCTCCGCACGGACACGCACGAAAAGGAAGACCTCACTTTCTCGCTTCAGCGGTTTTGGGAACTTGATGCCATCGCCATCATGAACTGTCCGAGCTCTCATCACGATGAAGACGTCTTGTGCAAGTTCAACGAATCAATTGAGTATCGAAATGGGCGCTATGAAGTAGCGCTCCCATGGAAGTCCACACCATTCGCCATGGCCGACAATCGCAAGGTTGCCCTGTCGAGACTACATGGATTAGTTCGACGTCTTTCGTCAAACGAAGAAGCGATGAGGGCTTACGACAAGGCCATAAGGCAATATCAGAAGGATGACCACGCCGAAAAGGTTGTGAGAGGTGCTCCTTCCCCAGAGCATGTATACTATATGCCGGACCGTGAGGTCATCCGCGAAGCCTCAATAACCACTCGCCTTCGTGTCGTTTTTGACGCGTCCTCACATGCTGCTGGAGTCTCTTCTTTGAACAGCCACCTCGAAAAAGGACCGAATCTCAACGCGGACCTTCTGACAATGTTGGTCAAGTTTCGACTGTTCGTGATTGCGATCAAAGCCGACGTCCAAAAGGCCTTTTTACAGATTGGCATCCGAGAAGAAGATAGAGATGCGTTACGTGTCTTGTGGTTCGATGAGGTACCATCTGCTACCAAGCCTTTACCAAGAATTGAAAAGATGCGAATGACTCGAGTCCCTTTTGGGAGCACGTCTAGTCCGCTTCTGCTGTCTGCAACATTGCAATACCACTTCAGTCATGTCGACAGCAGGTAGCGAGATACGGCGGCAAGGCTGCAGAGAAGCTTCTACGTAGACGATCTAGTTTTTGGAGCTGCCAACTCGCATGAAGCTATAAAGCTGTATGAAGAGTCTAACGAAATAATGGGTAAGGCTGGTATGACGATGCAGAAATGGATAACAAACTGCCACCTGCTACGAGAAAAGTTTTGCCAGGATGACGGAAACTCTGCGACAACAAGAACTTCCACAACGAAAGTTCTTGAATTAAACTGGAACTCGATTGACGGTACTATTAGTATAAATCTTGAGTCGGTTGAGGAAGCACTCAACGCAACAACCAGAAAACGAAACGTACTGCAAGCCGCATCCCGCATTTTTGACCCGTTGGGATTGCTATCCCCATTCACATCAGAGCAAAGATTTTGTTCCAGAAAATCTGGATACAAGGGCTAGATTGGGAGCAGACCCTACCATGCGGGATATCGGACGAATGGAAGAAGTGGTGCGAGGAACTACCAGACGTTAAGGCTTTTTGTGTTCCACGACAGCAGCTTGCCGAAATCAGCCTGGGTGATGCTTAACCCTGCACGTGCTCACCGATGCGAGCCCTTGTGCATATGGAGCAGTGGCATATTTGAGAGCCGAAGACAGCTCGGGCAACGTTCGTGTTCAGCAGCTCATCTCTAAAGCCCGAGTTGCTCCACTCAAACCTGCCACGTTACCTCGTCTCAAACTTATAGCCACTCTCCTCGGAGCTCGGCTCACTAGACTGCTGCTGGAAACATTACCCTTTAGTGGAGTCGATTATTTCTGTTGGACGGATTCCCAAATTTGCTTGAGTTGGGTGCGATCTGCAGCAACTAAACGGAAACCATTTGTTTGCAATCGGGTCGTTGAAGTACAAGGTCTAACGGATCCGGCCCACTGGAGACACTGTTCGGGGAAAACAAACCCGGCTGACCTAGCGACAAGAGGAATTTCTGCCAACAACTTGACAGTCAGCCGTCTTTGGTGGCATGGCCCAGACTGGCTGTCTGGCCCGCAAGAAGCATGGTCAAAAGAAAATGGCTCATCCGAAGACCGGACAGATATAACGTACGCTCTTTCTGAAGCGAGGAACCGAGATGAGGTAGCTGTTTTGGCGTGTCAGTGTGCACCGCAGCTGGAGCCTCTTTTCGACCTGAATAAGCAAAGCCACTGGACACAAGTGGTGAGGATTACCGCCTGGATCGGAAGATTCGTGCACAATTGCCGCGACCAGGCCAACCATCAGACAGAAGGAGCTCTCACTGTTGAAGAGATGAAAGAGAGCGAAAATACGTGGTTTAGGATTGCTCAAAGTGCAGTATTTGTCAACGAGCTTGCTGCGTTGTCCGCTGGCAAGCCCATCGACAAGACATCCGCCATTCGCGACCTCCATCCTTTTGTGGACAACAATGGCGTACTGCGAATCAGAACCCGCCTACATAATGCCGCGACCTCAGAAGAAGTTAGATGCCCGATACTGCTACCATGAAGACACCGTGCTACTCACCTGATTGTTGATAACGCGCATAGGCGACTTCTTCACAGTGGAGTCAGTGACTGTCTCGCTGAAATACGCGAGAGGTTCTGGGTGGTTTGAGGTCGACAATGCGTGAAAAGAGTTCTCGGACGCTGCAAAGTGTGTGCGCGTTTGAAGCTGTAACCTGCTACAGCTCCGGTCGCACCACTGCCGAGTGACCGAGTCAACAGAGCCCACCCATTTCAGGTCATCGGTGTTGACTTCGCAGGACCAGTGTTTGTCCGAGGAAGCAGCAGAGTGAAAGCGTACAGCGTCCTGTTTACGTGTGCGGTAGTGCGGGCGGTACATTTAGAGCTTTGTAGTGACATGACTGTGAGCGCATTTTTGATGTCTTTCCGGAGATTTGTTTCGCGTCGTGGTCTACCAAGTGTCATTTATTCTGATAACGCCTTGACCTTTCGCGCAGCCAGTCGGGATCTGAAAGTGCTATACGGGGTGTTGCGTGATGTTCAGGTGCAAAACTTCTGTACCACAAACCACATTACGTGGAAGTTCATAGCTGAGCGTGCACCATGGTGGGGTGGATTTTGGGAACGCCTGATTCGCACTGTTAAGAACTGTTTGAGGAAAACATTAGGAAAGAACAGCTTCAGCTTTGAGCAGCTTACTACCATCCTTTCTGAAGTAGAAGCGGTGGTGAATTCCAGACCTTTAACGTACCTTTAGTCTGATCCTGCGGACAAGGAAGTGCTTACACCTTCACATTTTTATGCGGTAGGCGAATTGTCACCCTTTGTCAGACGAACGACTCTCCTACGTTTGTTAGCTGCAGCGAAACTTTGAGGTTGTGGAAGCACAAGCAGCGAAAGGTCAATGACTTCTGGAAACGTTGGCAGAAACTGGCTTTAAGAAGTGCGCACAGCCGAACGCTACACCCTGCTAGCAGTGTCAAGGTAGGTGATGTAGTTGTTGTCAGAGAGGACAAAACCCCTGTGATGTTCTGGAGACTAGGCAAAGTCAACGAGGTGTACCTAGGAAAGGACGGTCACGTTAGAGCGTGCAAACTGCAGCTAGCAGGTGGTCGGTAATTGACTAGACCAGTGCTACTATTGTGCCCTTTGGAACTGTCTGAATGAACATTTGGTGGCGGGGAGGATGTTGCGGATTTATAATTTACCGCCAACATGAACAGTAATGACAATGAGAGAGACGTCGACAACGAAGTGGGACGTTGACGTGCCTGGTGATGCGTGCGGGCACGTTCGGTCGGGATTGGGTTCGGAACGTTACGCTTGTACGACTGTGCACGGCCTTGCGTCGCTCTCTTCATGGCGCCAATAAACACTGAAGATCGGCTTTCCCTTTTCGTAATAGACTACAATACACGCCCTCTGTGTGATTGGCTGAGAAGGCATGACGTAATTTATACAGTTGGCGGGAACACTCACGTCATGCATTCGCAACTTCAGCCTGCGTAAAAGTGACATAATGCTACGTAACAGCTTTAAAGTGGCGGCTGATTTCGTCGCAAAATAGGGCAAAAAATTGCTCCTGCTTTCGGCGCCGCGAAATGTCCGCGAATACTCTAGGTGACAAGGATTTTTCAAAAACAGCCGATCAAAAAAGAAGAGTGAGGCAATCGGCGATGATCGCGCTTTAAAAAGCCAGCGTGTCGGGCGGACCGCTGGCTCATCTGCTGCGGTGCGCCGCTATTTTACGTACCCGGGCAGTATGCGTGCACTTTCATTAAACAGTGCTAGTTTGCGTCAACGAATACATGGTGCAGCGTTAGCTTGCTGTTTTGTTGCGTGTCTCAGTGAAAAAATGCAGCAAGCGTCAGAAGCGTGAAATTTGTGTTGCGATTCCTTCCGAAATTAGTGGCCGTAAAACAAAGTGGTCGGGCAAACTGAGAGGCCGCTCGCTTTCCTTGTTTGCTCTCACTTTACTTAATTACGCTCTCGCATCATGTATTCATTCATTCATTCATTCATTCATTCATTCATTCATTCATTCATTCATTCATTCATTCATTCATTCATTCATTTTTATTTCCTTAAGGACCCCACTGGGGGGTATTACATAAGGGGTGGATACACAGGAAAAGAAAACATTTGAACACATTAATTTTCGCAGCACAGGTGATTTGTAACATTTGCAATGAAGGATGATGGGCAGGTGGTTGAAACAATGGAGCAGGGAAGGTCGTTCCAATCCTTGACGGCGCGGGGAAAAAAAGAAGCGGCAAAAGTGACAGTTCTGTTGCGATAACGGGACACTTGAAGTGGATGGCTTGTGCGGTGTGAAATGTATGTCGGGGGGAGGATGTAAGGAGCTGCATTGAGGGAAGAATGAAAAAATTTATGAAAGAGTGAAAGGGTGGCGATACGACGGCGAACAGAGAGGGGTGATAAACCGGATTGTGCTTTCAAGGTTGAAACGCTGATGTCGTACGAGTACTGCGAATGAATGAATCGAACGGCGGGATTTTGGACAGATTCCAGGTCGTTAATGAGGTATGTTTGGGGCGGGTTCCATATGGGGGAGGCATATTCGAGTTTTGATCTGATGAGGGACTGATATGCCAGCAACTTCACATGTTTTGGTGCATGACGTAGGTGACGCTTCAAGAAGCCCAGATTTTTATTTGCCGATGAAATGACGTTAGTAATATGCGCATTCCAAGTAAGATCGCAATGCAATGTGACACCAAGATACTTGAAGGATGGTTGCGACTGTACAGGGACGTTGGCGATATGATAAGAAAAAATGAAAGGATTTTTACGGCGGGAAAACGTAACAAGTTTGCATTTGTTAGGGTTAAGAGACAAAAGCCAATTATCGCACCATTCTTGAATGTGGTTAAGATCTTTCTGGAGAAGAGTTTGGTCGTGAGTGTTAGTTACTGTCCGATAGATTACACAGTCATCTGCAAACATGCTGATTTTGCAGGATACGCTGAGGGGTAGGTCGTTAATATATATTAGAAACAGGAGGGGGCCAAGAACTGAACCTTGAGGTACACCTGATGTTACTTTGAGATACGCGGAAGATTTATTATTGACATGCACGAACTGAGAACGGTTAGTTAGAAATGCTTTGATCCAATTTAGTACACTTGGGTCTAAGTTTAACTGGGATAGTTTTAGCATTAGTCTTTGGTGGGGTACTGTGTCGAATGCCTTTGCGTAATCAAGAAAGATTGCGTCAGTTTGTAAGTTGTTGTCAAGGTTAGCATGCAAATCGTGTAGAAATATTGCTAGTTGTGTTTCGCAGGAGAATCCTTTCCTAAAACCATGCTGGCTGGGGTGAAAAAAGTTGTTAGAATCTAGAAAGTTTACAATCTGAGAGTAGATGACTTGTTCCATGATTTTGCACGGGACGCTTGTTAAAGAAATGGGGCGGTAGTTCAATGGACAGTTCTTATCACCTGATTTGTAGATGGGAACGACCTTGCCCATGTTCCAGTCATTTGGAAGAATGCCTGTGGAGAGCGACTGCGCATACATCAAGCACAGAAATGGGGAGATGGTTTCATGGATGTTTTTTAACACTTTTGAATTAATATCGTCGATGCCACCTGATGAGGACAGTTTCATGTTTTGAATAACACATGAAATACCATCTGCGCAAAAAACAATTGAACACATACAGGATGTCATCAGCACCGGGGCAGGAGGGGAAGGTACGCTACATTCGTTAGTAAATACAGATGAAAACGCGGCGTTAAAAACATCAGCGCATTGATTATCTGAAAGCACGTGACCGGAGTCATTAGTAAGGTGGATGGTGCTGGTAAACCGAGGGCTCACGATTTGCCAGAATTTTCGTGTGTTATCGGTTAGCAGGGCTGGTAAATCATTGTTCAAAAACGTATATTTCGCGTTAGTAATAGCGGTGGTATATTCTTTTTCGGCTGTGTGGTATTTCGCCCAAGCGTCAGGCGTTTCTTTTGCTTTTGCTGTGCGAAAAAGGCGCTTTTTTCTATTCGCTAGTCTCTTTAGTTTGTAAACCACGGTTTCTGCGGCGTGCTACGGAATGATTTTGTGGGGATAAATTTGCCAGTTAGTTCATTCATCTTTCTTTTAAAGATCCCCCAGTTATCGTTCACAGATCGGGAATGAAAGCCATGTTCGAAGACTGGAAAGAAGTTTTCGAGCTCGTTGTTTATGGCCTCATAATTACCTTTATCGTATAAGGTAATTGTTTTCTTGAGTTTGTCGCGCCGCTCAAGAGGGAAGGAAAAATCGGCATGTATTACTCTGTGGTCACTAATTTCGGGTAAGTATGAAATCGACGATAAGGAATCCGGACGGTCGGTTAGTATTAAATCTAGGATGTTAGCACAGCCGCCTGCTATGCGCGTGGTCTCTGACACTACTTGAGATAAGTTAAAATTCAAACAAACGTCTATAAAATCTTTCGTTTCGACATCGTATGCCGACGAGAGTGCAGGGTTATGCCAATCAATTTTCGGAAAATTGAAGTCACCAAAAAGTAAGATGTGGGCGTTAGGGTAGGTGGTCGTGAGTGTGCTCATTATATTGTTTAAATCACGTGAAAAACCTGTATTGGTGTTTGGTGGCCTGTAGCACACCCCGAGTAGGAATGTTTGAGGGGAAGCATGGCAAATCAGCCACAAAATTTCCAGGTCAGATTTTATGTCGACAGCAGAACAGGGTATTTCTGGGCCAACAGCGATTAGCACACCACCTCCCCGGCCGCGTTTGCGGTCGGTGCGGAATAACTGAAAATCTGGTAAATCCGAGAGCACTTCGGCGTCAGTAACTTCATTGGTTAGCCAAGTTTCTGTTAGGACCAGAATATTGCTGTTGGAAGACGCCACAACGCTAGACACGAGTTGACACTTCGGCATGAGACTGCGAATATTAGTAAAGATAACAGAAAAAGAAAGTTCATTTCGTAATTGGATTTGGCGGTGGTGCGGTTTAGTCTGCGGGCGCGGTGATCGCTATGCGACTTCTATGACCGATTGTGATGTGGTCAAAAATGTACCGTTTGGAGCCCATGTGCAAAGTTTTGAAGCGTATCTGGAATTTTTCTGATTTCTGCTTAGCGAAAGCAACGAGATGACGACGGGCAGTACGAACCGAGAGGGAATAATCTTCGCCAATGCTGAAATCTGTTCCTTTCAAATTTTTGGCATTTGAGAGGGTGTTTTCTTTGGTTTTGTAGAATGTTAACCTGACAATTATCGGGCGGCAACGATAAGTGCTGTGGCGGCCGAGGCGATGCGCTCGATCTATTTCTTTCGGGTCAATTTTTATTTCCAAGTTTTCAAGACAGTGGTTAATAATAAGTTCTTCTGTTTCAATATTTGTTTCTTTGGCGTTAGTATCTGGAAGGTTATAGAAGATTAAGTTATTGCGGCGTGACCGGTTTTCTGCGTCATCCAGCCGTTTTTCAAGTTCGGAAACTAACTGTGTGGTTGCGGTAGTGTCGGCTTGAATTGCGGCGATGTCAGCTCGTATGGGCACAATATTCTGGTAATGGCGTTCTAGTTCGGTCATGCGCTTCCCCAAATCCGACAATGTTTTGTCGGTTGTTAGGAGCTGCTTCTTCACTTCTTCAAAATCGGATATTAGTTTGCTTCGTCCGGCGCTAATTTTTCCGAGTTCTGCGAGGATTTCGTTCATTTCCGGACCAGGGTTAGTTTCAATGTCGCCGGATAACAACAAGAGTACAGAGTAAACAGCATGTAAACACTCGGCAAGGATAGCGACAAGACACTGTGGGCCCGGCAGCTGCACTAGAAAGTAATCACTTGATTTTTTCGCGTAGAGACTGCTGTGTTTACTAACCTGCATTGATGGGATGAACGGGTAAGCGAACTGCATTGTGTCACAGCTGCCAAGCCCACAAGCTGACGCCGGTGACCGTTCGCGATATATAGGTGCTCGGAGTGGTGATGTTGACTTCGATGGGGCTGTCCAAGGTGAAGTGGGGGAGGATTAGTCAAGCCATGGCGCTGGCAACAGCGTCGGAGCGGTAGCGCAGGGGGGAGGGCCAGTGCCTGCTTCGCCATTGCCAGGAAGGAAGGTGCATTTCGACGACGGGTCCAACGGAGTGATTGCCAGGCCAGGCAGCAGCAGGCGAACGACGGTTACAAGGAACACCTGCATTGATGGGATGAACGGGTAAGCGAACTGCATTGTGTCACAGCTGCCAAGCCCACCTGTTCGCACTTACTAGGCTAGGTTAAGGGTCAGCAACGTTTTGAAGTCTAGAGCCGAGTTGCATGCAGCCGACACGACGGAGGGCTGGACGGCAAATTAGTGTGAGAGGGGTGAGAGGGGGAGGCTGGTTTCGAGTGCAAAGAGAAAAAAATTCAGCAAATTACCAATAATATTTGACAATAATCTGGCGAAGTGTGAAGATGGTGAACAATTCAACTGGAGGTATCAATTCTCTGTTCTTGTCTCGCTAACTCCATTTGAGGACAAAACTGGCGTGTCGGCGTTCAGATTGCTTGCGCCGAGCCCTGCACTAGAAGATAACCAACAGAGCCAGTGATGATCTGATGTAAATATTCGGGGCCGCGCGCCGTGTATGCGGCTGTGTTATGTTATGCAAATATAAAAGTAGACATCTCTACAAACGGCGGACGTGCGATTTAGTGCTTGTTTTGCGTCCTTTGCTAGCGCTTAATTTGATTATTTGACGCTATTGCCTAACCTACTGTACCCTGCTGTTCGTAAATCGTGTGGCGTAAAACGTTACGCAACAATCGTTTATTTTGCGAAAATACAAAACTAAATTTCCACTCGTTTCAAAGGCGGTGCCAGGCCAGCAGTGTCAGCTGAGTCGGCTGCGCAATTTTTGTGTTCGCTTGCATGCTCCCGCTGAAGCAACCTTTTGCAGTTTACCTAAGGCTATAGGATGAGCAGCGTTCCATGTTTATGCTACTCTCGTGAACTTTCCTTTGTCGACCGCACGCAAGAAGAAAGAACGGTAATGGTCGTCAGGAAGTTAGACCACCCGACCTGGCGATACTGTCCCACGCACGCCGCGACAAGCCCGACAGCTCGCTTAAAAGAAAGCCGATAAATCGGCTTGTTTTAGCGGATATTATTTTGTTTAGCCTCTGAAACTACTTTAAGGGCTATTTCATACAGTGTGCAGTCATTTAAATGCGCCACAGAGCGATTAAACTAAGTACAGCCAACTTTCACTCTGGCTTGTAAATGAAAACACTTGGAGGGCGGTGAGGGTCGCCTGCTTTTCTACTACCCAGACGTGTCCGACACGAGGGGGCGCTGCAGGCCTCCACACTCCAGCGCATGAGCCCTATACCGAAAAACAACGCCTGCATCAAAGTTGCAATGAATATTTAGCACTGTCCACAACAGAGCGTGAAGATAAGGTAAACCAGCAAAATTTTCGCGCAAGTTAGGAACTTCTTAGCCCTAAAAATGAGGGCATGATCCGGGAAAACCAGTTGTTACATCTATGTGATCAGCAAAACTTAAAGAAATGTGCGCTATTGAACGCACGACTTTATCAGTGAAGTATTTAGAAGGTTCAAAGCAATTTTTAAGATTACAACTTTCGTTGGGCTTAACGAAAACCTTATCTTCGACCTCACAAGAAACCTGCAGCACAAATAGTTTTCCTGAAAAAAACGCACGGACAGGAACTCCATGACACCCTTGGGCGGAACCACGCTGGTATAAGTCAACCCGTGCCCTTCTCGCACAAACTTGCTTGAAGTATCGGGATAGTCGTATGCGTACCTAAATACCATAATTAAGCCTTCTATATTTTTACTTAACTAGAATGTTGAGACTGGGGAAAGCGTTACTTAGGGGGGGACCCATGCGAGAACCGTTGCAGATATTATTTCACGGTAAATATTTATCCCCAGGCTAGAGGGTAGACTTCAAATAAAAGCTCAGAAGTTCCAGCATCTTTGCAAGGGAAATACCAGAATTGTTAAAAAACCAGTTAATTGTTCTGTCCATTAGTAGGCTGCTTCAGAAAGGCTATGTATGTTATGGTGAGTAAAATAGGAATTAAGTGACATCAATAATGTACGCAGAACACTTGGCAGTAATGTGAAAACCGGTATGGTAAAAAAAATGCTAACGTTATTTTTCCGAGTTGTGGTTAAGAAAGTCGTGGTTGTGCCAAAGTGCTTCGGCTGACAAGCGAAGTGAAATAAAAGGCACCCAGTATCAACATTCTAGTGAAGTAAAAATATAGAAGGCTTCATTATGCTATTTAGGTACGAAGACGACTATCCCTAATAGTTCCGGCACCTTTGTGCGACAAGGGCACGCGTTGACTTCCACAAGCGTGCTTCCGCACAAGAGTGTCATGGAGTTCCTGTACGTGTGTTTCATTCAGGTAAACTAGTTGTGCTGCAGGTTTCTTGCGAGGTCGAAGTTACGGTTTTCGTTAATCCCCACCAGAGTCGTAATCTTAAAACTGCTTTGAACCTTCTAAATAAAGTCGTGCGTTCAATAGCGCACATTTTGTTAAGTTTCGCTAATCACATAGATCCCGGATCATGCCCTCAGTTTGGGGCTAAGAAGTTGGTAACTTGCAGGAACATTTCGCTAATTTACCGTATTTTCACGCTCTGTTGAGTACAGTGCTAAATATTCATTGCAAATTTGAGGTAGGCGCTGTGTTTCGGCATAGCAGCAGAATGTGTCCGTACTTGATTAGCACCAGTCAGAAAAGTCGGGTCTTCTATCCACACTTCCACAATTACATTGAATGCAGCAAATGCTTACTGTGTACAAGAAAAACGAAAAGGCCTTACGAGCACTCGTGTTGTTACGAACACTCGGAACAACACGAGCACTCGTGTTGTTCCGTTTTACCTTTTCGTCCTTGTTGTGTGCTACGAACATTATCCATGTATAACAAGCAAGCCCAACTGGATCCTAGTGCTTCTGAATGAACGCATAAGCCTGACCCTACCATGCATGACGTTGCGTGGTAATCACTCTGCGGACAACGTGTTCATTGTGGGCCCATGCGGAAGCAGCTTCTAGTTCCCTTACTTGCCTTACTGACAGAGCGCAGGCGTTTTCTTCTCACTGTCTCGCCGCGTTTTGTTCTTGTTTTCTTCTCAATGTCTCGCCGCGTTTTGTTCTTGCTCACGTGTTTTACAGTAAAGCTGTATATCTCTACCTCCAGCGGTTTCATCAACTTTGGCAAAAATGATCTCCGTGTTCAAAAACGCCAAGGCCTAAGGCGCCGAGCGCACGCGTCAGGCTGATAGCTTTAAGCTAATGCATCAGCATAGAGCTCAGACTTCGGTTAAAGAAGCCACAAAACAAGCATCGAAAACGCATTATAGAAAAGAAGGCCCCTGTGAACACTGGGACCCCCACCATGTGTTCCTGTAGATTGTTTGCACGCTTGGTAGGACTACTGTCATAGAGCAGTTTTTCTTCAAGACGCCGAGCGCATGCCTCAGGCTAGGTATTTGCCACCAGAGAAGCCGAGCGCAGTGTCAGTAGATAAGGTATTGGAGAACCA